>NW_027463408.1:0-145509 GCF_050947455.1 Rhinoderma darwinii | reverse complement strand
GTAATAGCAATATAGTGGAGGACAGCGCCACCTATTGGAAGGTTCTATGTAATAGCAGTATAGTGGAGGACAGTGCCACCTATTGGAAGGTTCTATGTAATAGCAGTATAGTGGAGGACAGCGCCACCTATTGGAAGGTTCTATGTAATAGCAGTATAGAGGAGAACAGCGCCACCTACTGGAGGGGTCTATGTAATAGCAGTATAGTGGAGGACAGCGCCACCTAATGGAATGTTCTATGTAATAGCAGTATAGTGGAGGACAACGCCACCTATTGGAAGGTTCTATGTAATAGCAGTATAGTGGAGGACAGCGCCACCTATTGGAAGGTTCTATGTAATAGCAGTATAGTGGAGGACAGCGCCACCTATTGGAAGGTTCTATGTAATAGCAGTATAGTGGAGGACAGCGCCACCTATTGGAATGTTCTATGTAATAGCAGTATAGTGGAGGACAGCGCCACCTATTGGAAGGTTCTATGTAATAGCAGTATAGTGGAGGACAGCGCCACCTATTGGAATGTTCTATGTAATAGCAGTATAGTGGAGGATAGTGCCACCTATTGGAAGGTTCTATGTAATAGCAGTATAGTGGAGGACAGCGCCACCTATTGGAAGGTTCTATGTAATAGCAGTATAGTGGAGGACAGCGCCACCTATTGGAATGTTCTATGTAATAGCAGTATAGTGGAGGACAGCGCCACCTATTGGAAGGTTCTATGTAATAGCAGTATAGTGGAGGACAGCGCCACCTATTGGAAGGTTCTATGTAATAGCAGTATAGTGGAGGACAGCGCCACCTATTGGAAGGTTCTATGTAATAGCAGTATAGTGGAGGACAGCGCAACCTATTGGAAGGTTCTATGTAATAGCAGTATAGTGGAGAACAGCGCCACCTACTGGAGGGGTCTATGTAATAGCAATATAGTGGAGGACAGCGCCACCTATTGGAAGGTTCTATGTAATAGCAGTATAGTGGAGGACAGTGCCACCTATTGGAAGGTTCTATGTAATAGCAGTATATTGGAGGACAGCGCCACCTATTGGAATGTTCTATGTAATAGCAGTTTAGCGGAGGACAGCCCCACATATTGGAAGGTTCTATGTAATAGCAGTATAGTGGAGGACAGCGCCACCTATTGGAAGGTTCTATGTAATAGCAGTATAGAGGAGAACAGCGCCACCTACTGGAGGGGTCTATGTAATAGCAGTATAGTGGAGGACAGCGCCACCTAATGGAATGTTCTATGTAATAGCAGTATAGTGGAGGACAACGCCACCTATTGGAAGGTTCTATGTAATAGCAGTATAGTGGAGGACAGCGCCACCTATTGGAAGGTTCTATGTAATAGCAGTATAGTGGAGGACAGCGCCACCTATTGGAAGGTTCTATGTAATAGCAGTATAGTGGAGGACAGCGCCACCTATTGGAATGTTCTATGTAATAGCAGTATAGTGGAGGACAGCGCCACCTATTGGAAGGTTCTATGTAATAGCAGTATAGTGGAGGACAGCGCCACCTATTGGAATGTTCTATGTAATAGCAGTATAGTGGAGGACAGCGCCACATATTGGAAGGTTCTATGTAATAGCAGTATAGTGGAGGACAGCGCCACCTATTGGAATGTTCTATGTAATAGCAGTATAGTGGAGGATAGCGCCACCTATTGGAAGGTTCTATGTAATAGCAGTATAGTGGAGAACAGCGCCACCTATTGGAAGGTTCTATGTAATAGCAGTATAGTGGAGGACAGCGCCACCTATTGGAATGTTGTATGTAATAGCAGTATAGTGGAGGACAGCGCCACCTATTGGAAGGTTCTATGTAATAGCAGTATAGTGGATGGGTCTATGTAATAGCAGTATAGTGGAGGACAGCGCCACATATTGGAAGGTTCTATGTAATAGCAGTATAGTGGATGGGTCTATGTAATAGCAGTATAGTGGAGGACAGCGCCACCTATTGGAAGGTTCTATGTAATAGCAGTATAGTGGAGGACAGCGCCACCTATTGGAAGGTTCTACGTTATAGCAGTATAGTGGAGGACAGCGCCACCTATTGGAATGTTCTATGTAATAGCAGTATAGTGGAGGACAGCGCCACCTATTGGAAGGTTCTATGTAATAGCAGTATAGTGGAGGACAGCGCCACCTATTGGAATGTTCTATGTAATAGCAGTATAGTGGAGGATAGTGCCACCTATTGGAAGGTTCTATGTAATAGCAGTATAGTGGAGGACAGCGCCACCTATTGGAAGGTTCTATGTAATAGCAGTATAGTGGAGGACAGCGCCACCTATTGGAATGTTCTATGTAATAGCAGTATAGTGGAGGACAGCGCCACCTATTGGAAGGTTCTATGTAATAGCAGTATAGTGGAGGACAGCGCCACCTATTGGAAGGTTCTATGTAATAGCAGTATAGTGGAGGACAGCGCCACCTATTGGAAGGTTCTATGTAATAGCAGTATAGTGGAGGACAGCGCCACCTATTGGAAGGTTCTATGTAATAGCAGTATAGTGGAGGACAGCGCCACCTATTGTAATGTTCTATGTAATAGCAGTATAGTGGATGGGTCTATGTAATAGCAGTATAGTGGAGGACAGCGCCACATATTGGAAGGTTCTATGTAATAGCAGTATAGTGGATGGGTCTATGTAATAGCAGTATAGTGGAGGACAGCGCCACCTATTGGAAGGTTCTATGTAATAGCAGTATAGTGGAGGACAGCGCCACCTATTGGAAGGTTCTACGTTATAGCAGTATAGTGGAGGACAGCGCCACCTATTGGAATGTTTTATGTAATAGCAGTATAGTGGAGGACAGCGCCACATATTGGAAGGTTCTATGTAATAGCAGTATAGTGGATGGGTCTGTGTAATAGCAGTATAGTGGAGGACAGCGCCACCTATTGGAAGGTTCTATGTAATAGCAGTATAGTGGAGAACAGCGCCACCTACTAGAGGGGTCTATGTAATAGCAGTATAGTGGAGAACAGTGCCACCTACTGGAGGGGTCTATGTAATAGCAGTATAGTGAAGGACAGCGCCTTCTATTGGAAGGTTCTATGTAATAGCAGTATAGTGGAGGACAGCGCCACCTATTGGAAGGTTCTATGTAATGGCAGTATAGTGGAGGACAGCGCCAGCTATTGGAAGGTTCTATGTAATAGCATTATAGTGGAGGACAGCGCCACCTATTGGAATGTTCTATGTAATAGCAGTATAGTGGAGGACAGCGCCACCTATTGGAATGTTCTATGTAATAGCAGTATAGTGGAGGGCAGCGCCACCTATTGGAATGTTCTATGTAATAGCAGTATAGTGGAGGACAGCGCCACCTATTGGAAGGTTCTATGTAATAGCAGTATAGTGGATGGGTCTATGTCATAGCAGTATAGTGGAGGATAGCGCCACCTATTGGAAGGTTCTATGTAATAGCAGTACAGTGGAGAACAGCGCCACCTATTGGAATGTTCTATGTAATAGCAGTATAGTGGAGGACAGCGCCACCTATTGGAAGGTTCTATGTAATAGCAGTATAGTGGAGGACAGCGCCACCTATTGGAAGGTTCTATGTAATAGCATTATAGTGGAGGACAGCGCCACCTATTGGAATGTTCTATGTAATAGCAGTATAGTGGAGGACAGCGCCACCTATTGGAAGGTTCTATGTAATAGCAGTATAGTGGAGGACAGCGCCACCTATTGGAAGGTTCTATGTAATAGCAGTATAGTGGAGGACAGCGCCACCTATTGGAATGTTCTATGTAATAGCAGTATAGTGGAGGACAGTGCCACCTATGGGTATGTTCTATATAATAGCAGTATAGTGGAGGACAGCGCCACCTATTGGAATGTTCTATGTAATAGCAGTATAGTGGAGGACAGCGCCACCTATTGGAATGTTCTATGTAATAGCAGTATAGTGGAGGGCAGCGCCACCTATTGGAAGGTTCTATGTAATAGCATTATAGTGGAGGACAGCGCCACCTATTGGAATGTTCTATGTAATAGCAGTATAGTGGAGGACAGCGCCACCTATTGGAAGGTTCTATGTGATAGCAGTATAGTGGAGGACAGCGCTACCTATTGGAAGGTTCTATGTAATAGCAGTATAGTGGAGGACAGCGCCACCTATTGGAATGTTCTATGTCATAGCAATATAGTGGTGGATAGCGCCACCTATTGGAAGGTTCTATGTAATAGCAGTACAGTGGAGAACAACGCCACCTATTGGAATGTTCTATGTAATAGCAGTATAGTGGAGGACAGCGCCACCTATTGGAAGGTTCTATGTAATAGCAGTATAGTGGAGGACAGCGCCACCTATTGGAAGGTTCTATGTAATAGCATTATAGTGGAGGACAGCGCCACCTATTGGAATGTTCTATGTAATAGCAGTATAGAGGAGGACAGCGCCACCTATTGGAAGGTTCTATGTAATAGCATTATAGTGGAGGACAGCGCCACCTATTGGAAGGTTCTATGTAATAGCAGTATAGTGGAGGACAGCGCCACCTATTGGAATGTTCTATGTAATAGCAGTATAGTGAAGGATAGCGCCACCAATGGGTAGGTTCTATATAATAGCAATATAGTGGAGGACAGCGCCACCTATTGGAATGTTCTATGTAATAGCAGTATAGTGGAGGAAACCGCCACCTATTGGAATGTTCTATGTAATAGCAGTATAGTGGAGGACAGTGCCACCAATGGGTAGGTTCTATATAATAGCAATATAGTGGAGGACAGCGCCACCTATTGGAATGTTCTATGTAATAGCAGTATAGTGGAGGAAACCGCCACCTATTGGAATGTTCTATGTAATAGCAGTATAGTGGAGGACAGCGCCACATATTGGAAGGTTCTATGTAATAGTAGTATAGTGGATGGGTCTATGTAATAGCAGTATAGTGGAGGACAGCGCCACCTATTGGAAGGTTCTATGTAATAGCAGTATAGTGGAGGACAGCACCACCTATTGGAATGTTCTATGTAATAGCAGTATAGTGGAGGACAGCGCCACCTATTGGAAGGTTCTATGTAATAGCAGTATAGTGGAGGACAGCACCACCTATTGGAATGTTCTATGTAATAGCAGTATAGTGGAGGACAGCGCCACCTATTGGAAGGTTCTATGTAATAGCAGTATAGTGGAGGACAGCGCCACCTATTTGAAGGTTCTATGTAATAGCAGTATAGTGGAGGACAGCGCCACCTATTGGAAGGTTCTATGTAATAGCAGTATAGTGGAGAACAGCGCCACCTACTGGAGGGGTCTATGTAATAGCAGTATAGTGGAGGACAGCGCCACCTACTGGAGGGGTCTATATAATAGCAGTACAGTGGAGAACAGCGCCACCTATTGGAAGGTTCTATATAATAGCAGTATAGTGGAGGACAGCGCCACCTATTGGAATGTTCTATGTAATAGCAGTATAGTGGAGGACAGCGCCACCTATTGGAAGGTTCTATGTAATAGCAGTATAGTGGAGGACAGCGCCACCTATTGGAAGGTTCTATGTAATAGCAGTATAGTGGAGGACAGCGCCACCTATTGGAAGGTTCTATGTAATAGCAGTATAGTGGAGGACAGCGCAACCTATTGGAAGGTTCTACGTAATAGCAGTATAGTGGAGAACAGCGCCACCTACTGGAGGGGTCTATGTAATAGCAATACAGTGGAGGACAGCGCCACCTATTGGAAGGTTCTATGTAATAGCAGTATAGTGGAGGACAAAGCCACCTATTGGAAGGTTCTATGTAATAGCAGTATAGTGGAGGACAGCGCCACCTATTGGAATGTTCTATGTAATAGCAGTATAGCGGAGGACAGCCCCACATATTGGAAGGTTCTATGTAATAGCAGTATAGTGGAGGACAGCGCCACCTATTGGAAGGTTCTATGTAATAGCAGTATAGTGGAGGACAGCGCCACCTATTGGAAGGTTCTATGTAATAGCAGTATAGTGGAGGACAGCGCCACCTATTGGAAGGTTCTATGTAATAGCAGTATAGTGGAGGACAGCGCCACCTATTGGAAGGTTCTTTGTAATAGCAGTATAGTGGAGAACAGCGCCACCTACTGGAGGGGCTATGTAATAGCAGTATAGTGGAGGACAGCGCCACCTACTGGAGGGGTCTATGTAATAGCAGTATAGTGGAGGACAGCGCCACCTATTGGAATGTTCTATGTAATAGCAGTATAGTGGAGGACAGCGCCACCTATTGGAAGGTTCTATGTAATAGCAGTATAGAGGAGAACAGCGCCACCTACTGGAGGGGTCTATGTAATAGCAGTATAGTGGAGGACAGCGCCACCAAATGGAATGTTCTATGTAATAGCAGTATAGTGGAGGACAGCGCCACCTATTGGAAGGTTCTATGTAATAGCAGTATAGTGGAGGACAGCGCCACCTATTGGAAGGTTCTATGTAATAGCAGTATAGTGGAGGACAGCGCCACCTATTGGAATGTTCTATGTAATAGCAGTATAGTGGAGGACAGCGCCACCTATTGGAAGGTTCTATGTAATAGCAGTATAGTGGAGGACAGCACCACCTATTGGAATGTTCTATGTAATAGCAGTATAGTGGATGGGTCTATGTAATAGCAGTATAGTGGAGGACAGCGCCACCTATTGGAAGGTTCTATGTAATAGCAGTATAGTGGAGGACAGCGCCACCTATTGGAAGGTACTATGTAATAGCAGTATAGTGGAGGACAGCGCCACCTATTGGAAGGTTCTATGTAATAGCAGTATAGTGGAGGACAGCGCCACCTATTGGAAGGTTCTATGTAATAGCAGTATAGTGGAGGACAGCGCCACCTATTGGAATGTTCTATGTAATAGCAGTATAGTGGAGGACAGCACCACCTATTGGAAGGTTCTATGTAATAGCAGTATAGTAGAGGACAGCGCCACCTATTGGAATGTTCTATGTAATTGCAGTATAGTGGAGGACAGCGCCACATATTGGAAGGTTCTATGTAATAGCAGTATAGTGGATGGGTCTATGTAATAGCAGTATAGTGAAGGACAGCGCCACCTATTGGAAGGTTCTATGTAATAGCAGTATAGTGGAGGACAGCGCCACCTATTGGAAGGTTCTATGTAATAGCAGTATCGTGGAGGACAGCGCCACCTATTGGAATGTTCTATGTAATAGCAGTATAGTGGAGGACAGCGCCACATATTGGAAGGTTCTATGTAATAGCAGTATAGTGGATGGGTCTATGTAATAGCAGTATAGTGGAGGACAGCGCCACCTATTGGAATGTTCTATGTAATAGCAGTATAGTGGAGGACAGCGCCACATATTGGAAGGTTCTATGTAATAGCAGTATAGTGGAGGACAGCGCCACATATTGGAAGGTTCTATGTAATAGCAGTATAGTGGAGGACAGCGCCACCTATTGGAAGGTTCTATGTAATAGCAGTATAGTGGAGAACAGCGCCACCTACTGGAGGGGTCTATGTAATAGCAGTATAGTGGAGAACAGTGCCACCTACTGGAGGGGTCTATGTAATAGCAGTATAGTGGAGGACAGCGCCACCTATTGGAAGGTTCTATCTAATAGCAGTATAGTGGAGGACAGCGCCACCTATTGGAAGGTTCTATGTAATAGCAGTATAGTGGAGGACAGCGCCACCTATTGGAATGTTCTATGTAATAGCAGTATAGTGGAGGACAGCGCCACCTATTGGAAGGTTCTATGTAATAGCAGTATAGTGGAGGACAGCGCAACCTATTGGAAGGTTCTATGTAATAGCAGTATAGTGGAGAACAGCGCCAACTACTGCAGGGGTCTATGTAATAGCAATATAGTGGAGGACAGCTCCACCTATTGGAAGGTTCTATGTAATAGCAGTATAGTGGAGGACAGCGCCACCTATTGGAAGGTTCTATGTAAAAGCAGTATAGTGGAGGACAGCGCAACCTATTGGAAGGTTCTATGTAATAGCAGTATAGTGGAGAACAGCGCCACCTACTGGAGGGGTCTATGTAATAGCAATATAGTGGAGGACAGCGCCACCTATTGGAAGGTTCTATGTAATAGCAGTATAGTGGAGGACAGCGCCACGTACTGGAGGGGTCTATGTAATAGCAGTATAGTGGATGGGTCTATGTAATAGCAGTATAGTGGAGGACAGCGCCACCTATTGGAAGTTTCTATGTAATAGCAGTATAGTGGAGGACGGCGCCACCTATTGGAAGGTTCTATGTAATAGCAGTATAGTGGAGGACAGCGCCACCTATTGGAAGGTTCTATGTAATAGCAGTATAGAGGAGAACAGCGCCACCTACTGGAGGGGTCTATGTAATAGCAGTATAGTGGAGAACAGCGCCACCTACTGGAGGGGTCTATGTAATAGCAGTATAGTGGAGGACAGCGCCACCTATTGGAAGGACCTATGTAATAGCAGTATAGTGGAGAACAGCGCCACCTATTGGAAGGTTCTATGTAATAGCAGTATAGTGGAGGACAGCGCCACCTATTGGAAAGTTCTATGTAATAGCAGCATAGTGGAGGACAGCGCCACCTATTGGAAGGTTCTATGTAATAGCAGTATAGTGGAGGACAGCGCCACCTATTGGAATGTTCTATGTAATAGCAGTATAGTGGAGGACAGCGCCACCTATTGGAAGGTTCTATGTATTAGCAGTATAGTGGAGGACAGCGCCACCTATTGGAAGGTTCTATGTAATAGCAGTATAGTGGAGGACAGCACCACCTATTGGAATGTTCTATGTAATAGCAGTATTGTGGAGGACAGCGCCACCTATTGGAAGGTTCTATGTAATAGCAGTATAGTGGAGAACAGCGCCACCTACTGGAGGGGTCTAAGTAATAGCAGTATAGTGGAGGACAGCGCCACCTATTGGAGGGGTCTATGTAATAGCAGTATAGTGGAGGACAGCGCCACCTATTGGAAGGTTCCATGTAATAGCAGTATAGTGGAGGACAGCGCCACCTATTGGAAGGTTCTATGTAATAGCAGTATAGTGGAGGACAGCGCCACCTACTGGAGGGGTCTATGTAATAGCAGTACAGTGGAGAACAGCGCCACCTATTGGAAGGTTCTATATAATAGCAGTATAGTGGAGGACAGCGCCACCTATTGGAATGTTCTATGTAATAGCAGTATAGTGGAGGACAGCGCCACCTATTGGAATGTTCTATGTAATAGCAGTATAGTGGAGGGCAGCGCCACCTATTGGAATGTTCTTTGTAATAGCAGTATAGTGGAGGACAGCGCCACCTATTGGAAGGTTCTATGTAATAGCAGTATAGTGGAGGACAGCGCCACCTATTGGAAGGTTCTATGTAATAGCAGTATAGTGGAGGACAGCGCCACCTATTGGAATGTTCTATGTCATAGCAGTATAGTGGAGGACAGCACCACCTATTAGAAGGTTCTATGCAATAGCAGTATAGTGGAGAACAGCGCCACTTACTGGAGGGGTCTATGTAATAGCAGTATAGTGGAGGACAGCGCCACCTATTGGAATGTTCTATGTAATAGCAGTATAGTGGAGGACAGCGCCACCTATTGGAAGGTTCTATGTAATAGCAGTATAGTGGAGGACAGCACCACCTATTGGAAGGTTCTATGTAATAGCAGTATAGTGGAGGACAGCGCCACCTATTGGAAGGTTCTATGTAATAGCAGTATAGTGGAGAAAAGCGCCACCTACTGGAGGGGTCTATGTAATAGCAGTATAGTGGAGGACAGCGCCACCTACTGGAGGGGTCTATGTAATAGCAGTATAGTGGAGGACAGCGCCACCTATTGGAATGTTCTATGTAATAGCAGTATAGTGGAGGACAGCGCCACCTATTGGAAGGTTCTATGTAATAGCATTATAGTGGAGGACAGCGACACCTATTGGAATGTTCTATGTAATAGCAGTATAGTGGAGGACAGCGCCACCTATTGGAAGGTTCTATGTAATAGCAGTATAGTGGAGGACAGCACAACCTATTGGAAGGTTCTATGTAATAGCAGTATAGTGGAGGACAGCGCCACCTATTGGAATGTTCTATGTAATAGCATTATAGTGGAGGATAGCGCCACCTATTGGAAGGTTCTATGTAATAGCAGTACAGTGGAGAACAGCACCACCTATTGGAAGGTTCTATGTAATAGCAGTATAGTGGAGGACAGCGCCACCTATTGGAAGGTTCTATGTAATAGCAGTATAGTGGAGGACAGCGCCACCTATTGGAAGGTTCTATATAATAGCAGTATAGTGGAGGACAGCGCCACCTATTGGAATGTTCTATGTAATAGCAGTATAGTGGAGGACAGCGCCACCTATTGGAAGGTTCTATGTAATAGCAGTATAGTGGAGGACAGCGCCACCTATTGGAATGTTCTATGTAATAGCAGTATAGTGGAGGACAGCGCCACATATTGGAAGGTTCTATGTAATAGCAGTATAGTGGATGGGTCTATGTAATAGCAGTATAGTGGAGGACAGCGCCACCTATTGGAAGGTTCTATGTATTAGCAGTATAGTGGAGGACAGCGCCACCTATTGGAAGGTGCTATGTAATAGCAGTATAGTGGAGGACAGCACCACCTATTGGAATGTTCTATGTAATAGCAGTATAGTGGAGGGCAGCGCCACCTATTGGAAGGTTCTATGTAATAGCATTATAGTGGAGGACAGCGCCACCTATTGGAATGTTCTATGTAATAGCAGTATAGTGGAGGACAGCGCCACCTATTGGAAGGTTCTATGTAATAGCAGTATAGTGGAAGACAGCGCAACCTATTGGAAGGTTCTATGTAATAGCAGTATAGTGGAGGACAGCGCCACCTATTGGAATGTTCTATGTAATAGCAGTATAGTGGAGGATAGCGCCACCTATTGGAAGGTTCTATGTAATAGCAGTACAGTGGAGAACAGCGCCACCTATTGGAAGGTTCTATGTAATAGCAGTATAGTGGAGGACAGCGCCACCTATTGGAAGGTTCTATGTAATAGCAGTATAGTGGAGGACAGCGCCACCTATTGGAAGGTTCTATATAATAGCAGTATAGTGGAGGACAGCGCCACCTATTGGAATGTTCTATGTAATAGCAGTATAGTGGAGTACAGCGCCACCTATTGGAAGGTTCTATGTAATAGCAGTATAGTGGAGGACAGCGCCACCTATTGGAATGTTCTATGTAATAGCAGTATAGTGGAGGACAGCGCCACATATTGGAAAGTTCTATGTAATAGCAGTATAGTGGATGGGTCTATGTAATAGCAGTATAGTGGAGGACAGCGCCACCTATTGGAAGGTTCTATGTATTAGCAGTATAGTGGAGGACAGCGCCACCTATTGGAAGGTGCTATGTAATAGCAGTATAGTGGAGGACAGCACCACCTATTGGAATGTTCTATGTAATAGCAGTATAGTGGAGGACAGCGCCACCTATTGGAAGGTTCTATGTAATAGCAGTATAGTGGAGGACAGCACCACCTATTGGAAGGTTCTATGTAATAGCAGTATAGTGGAGGACAGCGCCACCTATTGGAAGGTTCTATGTAATAGCAGTATAGTGGAGGACAGCGCCACCTATTGGAATGTTCTATGTAATAGCAGTATAGTGGAGGACAGCGCCACATATTGGAAGGTTCTATGTAATAGCAGTATAGTGGATGGGTCTATGTAATAGCAGTATAGTGGAGGACAGCGCCACCTATTGGAAGGTTCTATGTATTAGCAGTATAGTGGAGGACAGCGCCACCTATTGGAAGGTTCTATGTAATAGCAGTATAGTGGAGGACAGCACCACCTATTGGAATGTTCTATGTAATAGCAGTATAGTGGAGGACAGCGCCACCTATTGGAATGTTCTATGTAATAGCAGTATAGTGGAGGGAAGCGCCACCTATTGAAAGGTTCTATGTAATAGCATTATAGTGGAGGACAGCGCCACCTATTGGAATGTTCTATGTAATAGCAGTATAGTGGAGGACAGCGCCACCTATTGGAAGGTTCTATGTAATAGCAGTATAGTGGAGGACAGCGCAACCTATTGGAAGGTTCTATGTAATAGCAGTATAGTGGAGGACAGCGCCACCTAATGGAAGGTTCTATGTAATAGCAGTATAGTGGAGGACAGCGCCACCTATTGGAAGGTTCTATATAATAGCAGTATAGTGGAGGACAGCGCCACCTATTGAAATGTTCTATGTAATAGCAGTATAGTGGAGGACAGCGCCACCTATTGGAAGGTTCTATGTAATAGCAGTATAGTGGAGGACAGCGCCACCTATTGGAATGTTCTATGTAATAGCAGTATAGTGGAGGACAGCGCCACATATTGGAAAGTTCTATGTAATAGCAGTATAGTGGATGGGTCTATGTAATGGCAGTATAGTGGAGGACAGCCCCACCTATTGGAAGGTTCTATGTATTAGCAGTATAGTGGAGGACAGCGCCACCTATTGGAAGGTTCTATGTAATAGCAGTATAGTGGAGGACAGCACCACCTATTGGAAGGTTCTATGTAATAGCAGTATAGTGGAGGACAGCGCCACCTATTGGAATGTTCTATGTAATAGCAGTATAGTGGAGGATAGCGCCACCTATTGGAAGGTTCTATGTAATAGCAGTACAGTGGAGAACAGCGCCACCTATTGGAAGGTTCTATATAATAACAGTATAGTGGAGGACAGCGCCACCTATTGGAAGGTTCTATGTAATAGCAGTATAGTGGAGGACAGCGCCACCTATTGGTAGGTTCTATATAATAGCAGTATAGTGGAGGACAGCGCCACCTATTGGAAGGTTCTATGTAATAGCAGTACATTGGAGAACAGCGCCACCTATTGGAAGGTTCTATGTAATAGCAGTATAGTGGAGGACAGCGCCACCTATTGGAAGGTTCTATGTAATAGCAGTATAGTGGAGGACAGCGCCATCTATTGGAATGTTCTATGTAATAGCAGTATAGTGGAGGACAGCGCCACCTATTGGAAGGTTCTATGTAATAGCATTATAGTGGAGGACAGCGCCACCTATTGGAATGTTCTATGTAATAGCAGTATAGTGGAGGACAGCGCCACCTATTGGAAGGTTCTATGTAATAGCAGTATAGTGGAGGACAGCGCCACCTATTGGAAGGTTCTATGTAATAGCAGTATAGTGGAGGACAGCGCCACCTATTGGAATGTTCTATGTAATAGCAGTATAGTGGAGGACAGCGCCACATATTGGAAGGTTCTATGTAATAGCAGTATAGTGGAGGACAGCGCCACCTATTGTAATGTTCTATGTCATAGCAGTTTAGTGGAGGATAGCGCCACCTATTGGAAGGTTCTATGTAACAGCAGTACAGTGGAGAACAGCGCCACCTATTGGAAGGTTCTATGTAATAGCAGTATAGTGGAGGACAGCGCCACCTATTGGAAGGTTCTATGTAATAGCAGTATATTGGAGGACAGCTCCACCTATTGGAAGGTTCTATGTAATAGCATTATAGTGGAGGACAGCGCCACCTATTGGAATGTTCTATGTAATAGCAGTATAGAGGAGGACAGCGCCACCTATTGGAAGGTTCTATGTAATAGCAGTATAGTGGAGGACAGCGCCACCTATTGGAAGGTTCTATGTAATAGCAGTATAGTGGAGGACAGCGCCACCTATTGGAATGTTCTATGTAATAGCAGTATAGTGGAGGACAGCGCCACCTATGGGTAGGTTCTATATAATAGCAGTATAGTGGAGGACAGCGCCACCTATTGGAAGGTTCTATGTATTAGCAGTATAGTGGAGGACAGCGCCACCTATTGGAAGGTTCTATGTAATAGCAGTATAGTGGAGGACAGCACCACCTATTGGAATGTTCTATGTAATAGCAGTATAGTGGAGGACAGCGCCACCTTTTGGTATGTTCTATGTAATAGCAGTTAGTGGAGGACAGCGCCACATATTGGAAGGTTCTATGTAATAGCAGTATAGTAGATGGGTCTATGTAATAGCTGTATAGTGGAGGACAGCGCCACCTATTGGAAGGTTCTATGTATTAGCAGTATAGTGGAGGACAGCGCCACCTATTGGAAGGTTCTATGTAATAGCAGTATAGTGGAGGACAGCGCCACCTATTGGAATGTTCTATGTAATAGCAGTATAGTGGAGGACAGCGCCACATATTGGAAGGTTCTATGTAATAGCAGTATAGTGGATGGGTCTATGTAATAGCAATATAGTGGAGGACAGCGCCACCTATTGGAAGGTTCTATGTAATAGCAGTATAGTGGAGGACAGCACCACCTATTGGAATGTTCTATGTAATAGCAGTATAGTGGAGGACAGCGCCACATATTGGAAGGTTCTATGTAATAGCAGTATAGTGGAGGACAGCGCCACCTATTGGAAGGTTCTATGTAATAGCAGTATAGTGGAGGACAGCGCCACCTATTGGAATGTTCTATGTAATAGCAGTATAGTGGAGGACAGCGCCACCTATGGGTAGGTTCTATATAATAGCAGTATAGTGGAGGACAGCGCCACCTATTGGAAGGTTCTATGTATTAGCAGTATAGTGGAGGACAGCGCCACCTATTGGAAGGTTCTATGTAATAGCAGTATAGTGGAGGACAGCACCACCTATTGGAATGTTCTATGTAATAGCAGTATAGTGGAGGACAGCGCCACCTTTTGGTATGTTCTATGTAATAGCAGTTAGTGGAGGACAGCGCCACATATTGGAAGGTTCTATGTAATAGCAGTATAGTAGATGGGTCTATGTAATAGCTGTATAGTGGAGGACAGCACCACCTATTGGAAGGTTCTATGTATTAGCAGTATAGTGGAGGACAGCGCCACCTATTGGAAGGTTCTATGTAATAGCAGTATAGAGGAGAACGGCGCCACCTACTGGAGGGGTCTATGTAATAGCAGAATAGTGGAGGACAGCGCCACCTATTGGAAGGTTCTATGTAATAGCAGTATAGTGGAGGACAGCGCCACCTATTGGAAGGTTCTATATAATAGCAGTTTAGTGGAGGACAGTGCCACATATTGGAAGGTTCTATGTAATAGCAGTATAGTGGATGGGTCTATGTAATAGCAGTATAGTGGAGGACAGTGCCACCTATTGGAAGGTTCTATGTATTAGCAGTATAGTGGAGGACAGCGCCACCTATTGGAAGGTTCTATGTAATAGCAGTATAGTGGATGACAGCACCACCTATAGTGGAGGACAGCGCCACCTATTGTAAGGTTCTATATAATAGCAGTATAGTGGAGGACAGCGCCACATATTGGAAGGTTCTATGTAATAGCAGTATAGTGGATGGGTCTATGTAATAGCAGTATAGTGGAGGACAGCACCACCTATTGTAAGGTTCTATGTATTAGCAGTAGAGTGGAGGACAGCGCCACCTATTGGAGGGGTCTATGTAATAGCAGTATAGTGGAGGACAGCGCCACCTACTGGAGGTGTCTATGTAATAGCAGTATAGTGGAGGACAGCGCCACCTATTGGAATGTTCTATGTAATAGCAGTATAGTGGAGGACATCGCCACCTATTGGAAGGTTCTATGTAATAGCAGTATAGTGGAGAACAGCGCCACCTACTGGAGGGGTCTATGTAATAGCAGTATAGTGGAGGACAGCGCCGCCTACTGGAGGGGTCTATGTAATAGCAGTATAGTGGAGGACAGCGCCACCTATTGGAATGTTCTATGTAATAGCAGTATAGTGGAGGACAGCGCCACCTATTGGAAGGTTCTATGTAATAGCAGTATAGTGGAGAACAGCGCCACCTACTGGAGGGGTCTATGTAATAGCAGTATAGTGGAGGACAGCGCCGCCTACTGGAGGGGTCTATGTAATAGCAGTATAGTGGAGGACAGCGCCACCTATTGGAATGTTCTATGTAATAGCAGTATAGTGGAGGACAGCGCCACCTATTGGAAGGTTCTATGTAATAGCAGTATAGTGGAGAACAGCGCCACCTACTGGAGGGGTCTATGTAATAGCAGTATTGTGGAGGACAGCGTCACCTATTGGAATGTTCTATGTAACAGCAATATAGTGGAGGACAGCGCCACCTATTGAAAGGTTCTATGTAATAGCAGTATAGTGGAGGACAGCGCCACCTATTGGAATGTTCTATGTAATAGCAGTATAGTGGAGGACAGCACCACCTATTGGAATGTTCTATGTAATAGCAGTATAGTGGAGGACAGCGCCACCTATTGGAATGTTCTATGTAATAGCAGTATAGTGGAGGGCAGCGCCACCTATTGGAAGGTTCTATGTAATAGCATTATAGTGGAGGACAGCGCCACCTATTGGAATGTTCTATGTAATAGCAGTATAGTGGAGGACAGCGCAACCTATTGGAAGGTTCTATGTAATAGCAGTATAGTGGAGGACAGCGCCACCTAATGGAATGTTCTATGTAATAGCAGTATAGTGGAGGATAGCGCCACCTATTGGAAGGTTCTATGTAATAGCAGTACAGTGGAGAACAGCGCCACCTATTGGAAGGTTCTATGTAATAGCAGTATAGTGGAGGACAGCGCCACCTATTGGAAGGTTCTATGTAATAGCAGTATAGTGGAGGACAGCGCCACCTATTGGAAGGTTCTATATAATAGCAGTATAGTGGAGGACAGCGCCACATATTGGAAGGTTCTATGTAATAGCAGTATAGTGGATGGGTCTGTGTAATAGCAGTATAGTGGAGGACAGCACCACCTATTGTAAGGTTCTATGTATTAGCAGTAGACTGGAGGACAGCGCCACCTATTGGAAGGTTCTATGTAATAGCAGTATAGTGGAGAACAGCGCCACCTACTGGAGGGGTCTATGTAATAGCAGTATAGTGGAGGACAGCGCCACCTACTGGAGGTGTCTATGTAATAGCAGTATAGTGGAGGACAGCGCCACCTATTGGAATGTTCTATGTAATAGCAGTATAGTGGAGGACATCGCCACCTATTGGAAGGTTCTATGTAATAGCAGTTTAGTGGAGAACAGCGCCACCTACTGGAGGGGTCTATGTAATAGCAGTATAGTGGAGGACAGCGCCGCCTACTGGAGGGGTCTATGTAATAGCAGTATAGTGGAGGACAGCGCCACCTATTGGAATGTTCTATGTAATAGCAGTATAGTGGAGGACAGCGCCACCTATTGGAAGGTTCTATGTAATAGCAGTATAGTGGAGAACAGCGCCACCTACTGGAGGGGTCTATGTAATAGCAGTATTGTGGAGGACAGCGTCACCTATTGGAATGTTCTATGTAACAGCAATATAGTGGAGGACAGCGCCACCTATTGAAAGGTTCTATGTAATAGCAGTATAGTGGAGGACAGCACCACCTATTGGAATGTTCTATGTAATAGCAGTATAGTGGAGGACAGCGCCACCTATTGGAATGTTCTATGTAATAGCAGTATAGTGGAGGGCAGCGCCACCTATTGGAAGGTTCTATGTAATAGCATTATAGTGGAGGAAAGCGCCACCTATTGGAATGTTCTATGTAATAGCAGTATAGTGGAGGACAGCGCCACCTATTGGAAGGTTCTATGTAATAGCAGTATAGTGGAGGACAGCGCAACCTATTGGAAGGTTCTATGTAATAGCAGTATAGTGGAGGACAGCGCCACCTAATGGAATGTTCTATGTAATAGCAGTATAGTGGAGGATAGCGCCACCTATTGGAAGGTTCTATGTAATAGCAGTACAGTGGAGAACAGCGCCACCTATTGGAAGGTTCTATGTAATAGCAGTATAGTGGAGGACAGCGCCACCTATTGGAAGGTTCTATGTAATAGCAGTATAGTGGAGGACAGCGCCACCTATTGGAAGGTTCTATATAATAGCAGTATAGTGGAGGACAGCGCCACCTATTGGAATGTTCTATGTAATAGCAGTATAGTGGAGGACAGCGCCACCTATTGGAAGGTTCTATGTAATAGCAGTATAGTGGAGGACAGCGCCACCTATTGGAATGTTCTATGTAATAGCAGTATAGTGGAGGACAGCGCCACATATTGGAAAGTTCTATGTAATAACAGTATAGTGGATGGGTCTATGTAATAGCAGTATAGTGGAGGACAGCACCACCTATTGGAATGTTCTATGTAATAGCAGTATAGTGGAGGACAGCGCCACCTATTGGAAGGTTCTATGTAATAGCAGTATAGTGGAGGACAGCGCCACCTATTGGAAGGTTCTATGTAATAGCAGTATAGTGGAGGACAGCGCCACCTATTGGAAGGTTCTATGTAATAGCAGTATAGTGGAGGACAGCGCCACCTATTGGAATGTTCTATGTAATAGCATTATAGTGAAGGACAGCGCCACCTATAGGAATGTTCTATGTAATAGCAGTATAGTGGAGGACAGCGCCACCTATTGGTAGGTTCTATGTAATAGCAGTATAGTGGAGGACAGCACCACCTATTGGAAGGTTCTATGTAATAGCAGTATAGTGGAGGACAGCGCCACCTATTGGAATGTTCTATGTAATAGCAGTATAGTGGAGGACAGCGCCACCTATTGGAAGGTTCTATGTAATAGCAGTACAGTGGAGAACAGCGCCACCTATTGGAAGGTTCTATATGATAGTAGTATAGTGGAGGACAGCGCCACCTATTGGAATGTTCTATGTAATAGCAGTATAGTGGAGGACAGCGCCACCTATTGGAATGTTCTATGTAATAGCAGTATAGTGGAGGGCAGCGCCACCTATTTGAAGGTTCTATGTAATAGCATTATAGTGGAGGACAGCGCCACCTATTGGAATGTTCTATGTAATAGCAGTATAGTGGAGGACAGCACCACCTATTGGAAGGTTCTATGTAATAGCAGTATAGTGGAGGACAGCGCCACCTATTGGAATGTTCTATGTAATAGCAGTATAGTGGAGGGCAGCGCCACCTATTTGAAGGTTCTATGTAATAGCATTATAGTGGAGGACAGCGCCACCTATTGGAATGTTCTATGTAATAGCAGTATAGTGGAGGACAGCGCCACCTATTGGAAGGTTCTATGTAATAGCAGTATAGTGGAGGAAAGCGCCACCTATTGGAAGGTTCTATGTAATAGCAGTATAGTGGAGGACAGCGCCACCTATTGGAATGTTCTATGTAATAGCAGTATAGTGGAGGACAGCGCCACCTATTGGAAGGTTCTATGTAATAGCATTATAGTGGAGGACAGCGCCACCTATTGGAATGTTCTATGTAATAGCAGTATAGTGGAGGACAGCGCCACCTATTGGAAGGTTCTATGTAATAGCAGTATAGTGGAGGACAGCACCACCTATTGGAAGGTTCTATGTAATAGCAGTATAGTTGAGGACAGCGCCACCTATTGGAATGTTCTATGTAATAGCAGTATAGTGGAGGACAGCGCCACATATTGGAAGGTTCTATGTAATAGCAGTATAGTGGATGGGTCTATGTAATAGCAGTATAGTGGAGGATAGCGCCACCTATTGGAAGGTTCTATGTAATAGCAGTACAGTGGAGAACAGCGCCACCTATTGGAAGGTTCTATATAATAGCAGTATAGTGGAGGACAGCGCCACCTATTGGAAGGTTCTATGTAATAGCAGTATAGTGGAGGACAGCGCCACCTATTGGTAGGTTCTATATAATAGCAGTATAGTGGAGGACAGCGCCACCTATTGGAAGGTTCTATGTAATAGCAGTACAGTGGAGAACAGCGCCACCTATTGGAAGGTTCTATGTAATAGCAGTATAGTGGAGGACAGCGCCACCTATTGGAAGGTTCTATGTAATAGCAGTATAGTGGAGGACAGCGCCATCTATTGGAATGTTCTATGTAATAGCAGTATAGTGGAGGACAGCGCCACCTATTGGAAGGTTCTATGTAATAGCATTATAGTGGAGGACAGCGCCACCTATTGGAATGTTCTATGTAATAGCAGTATAGTGGAGGACAGCGCCACCTATTGGAAGGTTCTATGTAATAGCAGTATAGTGGAGGACAGCGCCACCTATTGGAAGGTTCTATGTAATAGCAGTATAGTTGAGGACAGCGCCACCTATTGGAATGTTCTATGTAATAGCAGTATAGTGGAGGACAGCGCCACATATTGGAAGGTTCTATGTAATAGCAGTATAGTGGATGGGTCTATGTAATAGCAGTATATTGGAGGACAGCGCCACCTATTGGAAGGTTCTATGTATTAGCAGTATAGTGGAGGACAGCGCCACCTATTGGAAGGTTCTATGTAATAGCAGTATAGTGGAGGACAGCACAACCTATTGGAATGTTCTATGTAATAGCAGTATAGTGGAGGACAGCGCCACCTATTGGAATGTTCTATGTAATAGCAGTATAGTGGAGGACAGCGCCACATATTGGAAGGTTCTATGTAATAGCAGTATAGTGGAGGACAGCGCCACCTATTGTAATGTTCTATGTCATAGCAGTTTAGTGGAGGATAGCGCCACCTATTGGAAGGTTCTATGTAACAGCAGTACAGTGGAGAACAGCGCCACCTATTGGAAGGTTCTATGTAATAGCAGTATAGTGGAGGACAGCGCCACCTATTGGAAGGTTCTATGTAATAGCAGTATAGTGGAGAACAGCGCCACCTACTGGAGGGGTCTATGTAATAGCAGTATTGTGGAGGACAGCGTCACCTATTGGAATGTTCTATGTAACAGCAATATAGTGGAGGACAGCGCCATCTATTGAAAGGTTCTATGTAATAGCAGTATAGTGGAGGACAGCGCCACCTATTGGAATGTTCTATGTAATAGCAGTATAGTGGAGGACAGCGCCACCTACTGGAGGTGTCTATGTAATAGCAGTATAGTGGAGAACAGCGCCACCTATTGGAAGGTTCTATGTAATAGCAGTATAGTGGAGGACAGCGCCACCTATTGGAATGTTCTATGTAATAGCAGTATAGTGGAGGACAGCGCCACCTATTGGAAGGTTCTATGTAATAGCAGTACAGTGGAGAACCGCGCCACCTATTGGAAGGTTCTATGTAATAGCAGTATAGTGGAGGACAGCGCCACCTATTGGAATGTTCTATGTAATAGCAGTATAGTGGAGGACAGCGCCACCTATTGGAAGGTTCTATGTAATAGCAGTATAGTGGAGAACAGCGCCACCTACTGGAGGGGTCTATGTAATAGCAGTATTGTGGAGGACAGCGTCACCTATTGGAATGTTCTATGTAACAGCAATATAGTGGAGGACAGCGCCACCTATTGAAAGGTTCTATGTAATAGCAGTATAGTGGAGGACAGCGCCACCTATTGGAATGTTCTATGTAATAGCAGTATAGTGGAGGACAGCACCACCTATTGGAATGTTCTATGTAATAGCAGTATAGTGGAGGACAGCGCCACCTATTGGAATGTTCTATGTAATAGCAGTATAGTGGAGGGCAGCGCCACCTATTGGAAGGTTCTATGTAATAGCATTATAGTGGAGGACAGCGCCACCTATTGGAATGTTCTATGTAATAGCAGTATAGTGGAGGACAGCGCAACCTATTGGAAGGTTCTATGTAATAGCAGTATAGTGGAGGACAGCGCCACCTAATGGAATGTTCTATGTAATAGCAGTATAGTGGAGGATAGCGCCACCTATTGGAAGGTTCTATGTAATAGCAGTACAGTGGAGAACAGCGCCACCTATTGGAAGGTTCTATGTAATAGCAGTATAGTGGAGGACAGCGCCACCTATTGGAAGGTTCTATGTAATAGCAGTATAGTGGAGGACAGCGCCACCTATTGGAAGGTTCTATATAATAGCAGTATAGTGGAGGACAGCGCCACATATTGGAAGGTTCTATGTAATAGCAGTATAGTGGATGGGTCTATGTAATAGCAGTATAGTGGAGGACAGCACCACCTATTGTAAGGTTCTATGTATTAGCAGTAGACTGGAGGACAGCGCCACCTATTGGAAGGTTCTATGTAATAGCAGTATAGTGGAGAACAGCGCCACCTACTGGAGGGGTCTATGTAATAGCAGTATAGTGGAGGACAGCGCCACCTACTGGAGGTGTCTATGTAATAGCAGTATAGTGGAGGACAGCGCCACCTATTGGAATGTTCTATGTAATAGCAGTATAGTGGAGGACATCGCCACCTATTGGAAGGTTCTATGTAATAGCAGTATAGTGGAGAACAGCGCCACCTACTGGAGGGGTCTATGTAATAGCAGTATAGTGGAGGACAGCGCCGCCTACTGGAGGGGTCTATGTAATAGCAGTATAGTGGAGGACAGCGCCACCTATTGGAATGTTCTATGTAATAGCAGTATAGTGGAGGACAGCGCCACCTATTGGAAGGTTCTATGTAATAGCAGTATAGTGGAGAACAGCGCCACCTACTGGAGGGGTCTATGTAATAGCAGTATTGTGGAGGACAGCGTCACCTATTGGAATGTTCTATGTAACAGCAATATAGTGGAGGACAGCGCCACCTATTGAAAGGTTCTATGTAATAGCAGTATAGTGGAGGACAGCACCACCTATTGGAATGTTCTATGTAATAGCAGTATAGTGGAGGACAGCGCCACCTATTGGAATGTTCTATGTAATAGCAGTATAGTGGAGGGCAGCGCCACCTATTGGAAGGTTCTATGTAATAGCATTATAGTGGAGGAAAGCGCCACCTATTGGAATGTTCTATGTAATAGCAGTATAGTGGAGGACAGCGCCACCTATTGGAAGGTTCTATGTAATAGCAGTATAGTGGAGGACAGCGCAACCTATTGGAAGGTTCTATGTAATAGCAGTATAGTGGAGGACAGCGCCACCTAATGGAATGTTCTATGTAATAGCAGTATAGTGGAGGATAGTGCCACCTATTGGAAGGTTCTATGTAATAGCAGTACAGTGGAGAACAGCGCCACCTATTGGAAGGTTCTATGTAATAGCAGTATAGTGGAGGACAGCGCCACCTATTGGAAGGTTCTATGTAATAGCAGTATAGTGGAGGACAGCGCCACCTATTGGAAGGTTCTATATAATAGCAGTATAGTGGAGGACAGCGCCACCTATTGGAATGTTCTATGTAATAGCAGTATAGTGGAGGACAGCGCCACCTATTGGAAGGTTCTATGTAATAGCAGTATAGTGGAGGACAGCGCCACCTATTGGAATGTTCTATGTAATAGCAGTATAGTGGAGGACAGCGCCACATATTGGAAAGTTCTATGTAATAGCAGTATAGTGGATTTGTCTATGTAATAGCAGTATAGTGGAGGACAGCACCACCTATTGGAATGTTCTATGTAATAGCAGTATAGTGGAGGACAGCGCCACCTATTGGAAGGTTCTATGTAATAGCAGTATAGTGGAGGACAGCGCCACCTATTGGAAGGTTCTATGTAATAGCAGTATAGTGGAGGACAGCGCCACCTATTGGAAGGTTCTATGTAATAGCAGTATAGTGGAGGACAGCGCCACCTATTGGAATGTTCTATGTAATAGCAGTATAGTGGAGGACAGCGCCACCTATTGGAAGGTTCTATGTAATAGCATTATAGTGAAGGACAGCGCCACCTATAGGAATGTTCTATGTAATAGCAGTATAGTGGAGGACAGCGCCACCTATTGGTAGGTTCTATGTAATAGCAGTATAGTGGAGGACAGCACCACCTATTGGAAGGTTCTATGTAATAGCAGTATAGTGGAGGACAGCGCCACCTATTGGAATGTTCTATGTAATAGCAGTATAGTGGAGGACAGCGCCACCTATTGGAAGGTTCTATGTAATAGCAGTACAGTGGAGAACAGCGCCACCTATTGGAAGGTTCTATATAATAGTAGTATAGTGGAGGACAGCGCCACCTATTGGAATGTTCTATGTAATAGCAGTATAGTGGAGGACAGCGCCACCTATTGGAATGTTCTATGTAATAGCAGTATAGTGGAGGGCAGCGCCACCTATTTGAAGGTTCTATGTAATAGCATTATAGTGGAGGACAGCGCCACCTATTGGAATGTTCTATGTAATAGCAGTATAGTGGAGGACAGCGCCACCTATTGGAAGGTTCTATGTAATAGCAGTATAGTGGAGGACAGCGCCACCTATTGGAATGTTCTATGTAATAGCAGTATAGTGGAGGGCAGCGCCACCTATTTGAAGGTTCTATGTAATAGCATTATAGTGGAGGACAGCGCCACCTATTGGAATGTTCTATGTAATAGCAGTATAGTGGAGGACAGCGCCACCTATTGGAAGGTTCTATGTAATAGCAGTATAGTGGAGGAAAGCGCCACCTATTGGAAGGTTCTATGTAATAGCAGTATAGTGGAGGACAGCGCCACCTATTGGAATGTTCTATGTAATAGCAGTATAGTGGAGGACAGCGCCACCTATTGGAAGGTTCTATGTAATAGCATTATAGTGGAGGACAGCGCCACCTATTGGAATGTTCTATGTAATAGCAGTATAGTGGAGGACAGCGCCACCTATTGGAAGGTTCTATGTAATAGCAGTATAGTGGAGGACAGCACCACCTATTGGAAGGTTCTATGTAATAGCAGTATAGTTGAGGACAGCGCCACCTATTGGAATGTTCTATGTAATAGCAGTATAGTGGAGGACAGCGCCACATATTGGAAGGTTCTATGTAATAGCAGTATAGTGGATGGGTCTATGTAATAGCAGTATAGTGGAGGATAGCGCCACCTATTGGAAGGTTCTATGTAATAGCAGTACAGTGGAGAACAGCGCCACCTATTGGAAGGTTCTATATAATAGCAGTATAGTGGAGGACAGCGCCACCTATTGGAAGGTTCTATGTAATAGCAGTATAGTGGAGGACAGCGCCACCTATTGGTAGGTTCTATATAATAGCAGTATAGTGGAGGACAGCGCCACCTATTGGAAGGTTCTATGTAATAGCAGTACAGTGGAGAACAGCGCCACCTATTGGAAGGTTCTATGTAATAGCAGTATAGTGGAGGACAGCGCCACCTATTGGAAGGTTCTATGTAATAGCAGTATAGTGGAGGACAGCGCCATCTATTGGAATGTTCTATGTAATAGCAGTATAGTGGAGGACAGCGCCACCTATTGGAAGGTTCTATGTAATAGCATTATAGTGGAGGACAGCGCCACCTATTGGAATGTTCTATGTAATAGCAGTATAGTGGAGGACAGCGCCACCTATTGGAAGGTTCTATGTAATAGCAGTATAGTGGAGGACAGCGCCACCTATTGGAAGGTTCTATGTAATAGCAGTATAGTTGAGGACAGCGCCACCTATTGGAATGTTCTATGTAATAGCAGTATAGTGGAGGACAGCGCCACATATTGGAAGGTTCTATGTAATAGCAGTATAGTGGATGGGTCTATGTAATAGCAATATAGTGGAGGACAGCGCCACCTATTGGAAGGTTCTATGTATTAGCAGTATAGTGGAGGACAGCGCCACCTATTGGAAGGTTCTATGTAATAGCAGTATAGTGGAGGACAGCACAACCTATTGGAATGTTCTATGTAATAGCAGTATAGTGGAGGACAGCGCCACCTATTGGAATGTTCTATGTAATAGCAGTATAGTGGAGGACAGCGCCACATATTGGAAGGTTCTATGTAATAGCAGTATAGTGGAGGACAGCGCCACCTATTGTAATGTTCTATGTCATAGCAGTTTAGTGGAGGATAGCGCCACCTATTGGAAGGTTCTATGTAACAGCAGTACAGTGGAGAACAGCGCCACCTATTGGAAGGTTCTATGTAATAGCAGTATAGTGGAGGACAGCGCCACCTATTGGAAGGTTCTATGTAATAGCAGTATAGTGGAGGACAGCGCCACCTATTGGAATGTTCTATGTAATAGCAGTATAGTGGAGGACAGCGCCACCTATTGGAAGGTTCTATGTAATAGCAGTATAGTGGAGGACAGCGCCACCTATTGGAAGGTTCTATGTAATAGCAGTATAGTGGAGGACAGCGCCACCTATTGGAATGTTCTATGTAATAGCAGTATAGTGGAGGACAGCGCCACCTATTGGAAGGTTCTATGTAATTGCAGTATAGTGGAGGACAGCGCCACCTATTGGAAGGTTCTATGTAATAGCAGTATAGTGGAGGACAGCGCCACCTATTGGAAGGTTCTATGTAATAGCAGTATAGTGGAGGACAGCGCCACCTATTGGAAGGTTCTATGTAATAGCAGTATAGTGGAGAACAGCGCCACCTACTGGAGGGGTCTATGTAATAGCAGTATAGTGGAGGACAGCGCCACCTATTGGAAGGACCTATGTAATAGCAGTATAGTGGAGAACAGCGCCACCTATTGGAAGGTTCTATGTAATAGCAGTATAGTGGAGGACAGCACCACCTATTGGAAGGTTCTATATAATAGCAGTATAGTGGAGGACAGCGCCACCTATTGGAATGTTCTATGTAATAGCAGTATAGTGGAGGACAGCGCCACCTATTGGAAGGTTCTATGTAATAGCAGTAGAGTGGAGGACAGCGCCACCTATTGGAATGTTCTATGTTAATAGCAGTATAGTGGAGGACAGCGCCACCTATTGGAATGTTCTATGTAATAGCAGTATAGTGGAGGGCAGCGCCACCTATTGGAAGGTTCTATGTAATAGCATTATAGTGGAGGACAGCGCCACCTATTGGAATGTTCTATGTAATAGCAGTATAGTGGAGGATAGCGCCACCTATTGGAAGGTTCTATGTAATAGCAGTACAGTGGAGAACAGCGCCACCTATTGGAAGGTTCTATGTAATAGCAGTATAGTGGAGGACAGCACCACCTATTGGAAGGTTCTATGTAATAGCAGTATAGTGGAGGACAGCGCCACCTATTGGTAGGTTCTATATAATAGCAGTATAGTGGAGGACAGCGGCACCTATTGGAAGGTTCTATGTAATAGCAGTATAGTGGAGGACAGCGCCACCTATTGGAAGGTTCTATATAATAGCAGTATAGTGGAGGACAGCGCCACCTATTGGAAGGTTCTATGTAATAGTATTACAGTGAAGGACAGCGCCACCTATAGGAATGTTCTATGTAATAGCAGTATAGTGGAGGACAGCGCCACCTATTGGAAGGTTCTATGTAATAGCAGTATAGTGGAGGACAGCACCACCTATTGGAAGATTCTATGTAATAGCAGTATAGTGGAGGACAGCGCCACCTATTGGAATGTTCTATGTAATAGCAGTATAGTGGAGGACAGCGCCACCTATTGGAAGATTCTATGTAATAGCAGTACAGTGGAGAACAGCGCCACCTATTGGAAGGTTCTATATAATAGCAGTATAGTGGAGGACAGCGCCACCTATTGGAATGTTCTATGTAATAGCAGTATAGTGGAGGACAGCGCCACCTATTGGAATGTTCTATGTAATAGCAGTATAGTGGAGGGCAGCGCCACCTATTGGAAGGTTCTATGTAATAGCATTATAGTGGAGGACAGCGCCACCTATTGGAATGTTCTATGTAATAGCAGTATAGTGGAGGACAGCGCCACCTATTGGAAGGTTCTATGTAATAGCAGTATAGTGGAGGACAGCGCCACCTATTGGAAGGTTCTATGTAATAGCAGAATAGTGGAGGACAGCGCCACCTATTGGAATGTTCTATGTAATAGCAGTATAGTGGAGGATAGCGCCACCTATTGGAAGGTTCTATGTAATAGCAGTACAGTGGAGAACAGCGCCACCTATTGGAAGGTTCTATGTAATAGCAGTATAGTGGATGGGTCTATGTAATAGCAGTATAGTGGAGGACAGCGCCACCTATTGGAAGATTCTATGTATTAGCAGTATAGTGGAGGACAGCGCCACCTATTGGAAGGTTCTATGTAATAGCAGTATAGTGGAGGACAGCACCACCTATTGGAATGTTCTATGTAATAGCAGTATAGTGGAGGACAGCGCCACCTATTGGAAGGTTCTATGTAATAGCAGTATAGTGGAGAACAGCGCCACCTACTGGAGGGGTCTATGTAATAGCAGTATAGTGGAGGACAGCGCCACCTACTGGAGGGGTCTATGTAATAGCAGTACAGTGGAGAACAGCGCCACCTATTGGAAGGTTTTATATAATAGCAGTATAGTGGAGGACAGCGCCACCTATTGGAATGTTCTATGTAATAGCAGTATAGTGGAGGACAGCGCCACCTATTGGAAGGTTCTATGTAATAGCAGTATAGTGGAGGACAGCACCACCTATTGGAAGGTTCTATATAATAGCAGTATAGTGGAGGACAGCGCCACCTACTGGAGGGGTCTATGTAATAGCAATATAGTGGAGGACAGCGCCACCTATTGGAATGTTCTATGTAATAGCAGTATAGCGGAGGACAGCCCCACATATTGGAAGGTTCTATGTAATAGCAGTATAGTGGAGGACAGTGCCACCTATTGGAAGGTTCTATGTAATAGCAGTATAGTGGAGGACAGCGCCACCTATTGGAAGGTTCTATGTAATAGCAGTATAGTGGAGGACAGCGCCACCTATTGGAATGTTCTATGTAATAGCAGTATAGTGGAGGACAGCGCCACATATTGGAAGGTTCTATGTAATAGCAGTATAGTGGATGGGTCTATGTAATAGCAGTGTAGTGGAGGACAGCGCCACCTATTGGAAGGTTCTATGTATTAGCAGTATAGTGGAGGACAGCGCCACCTATTGGAAGGTTCTATGTAATAGCAGTATAGTGGAGGACAGCGCCACCTATTGGAATGTTCTATGTAATAGCAGTATAGTGGAGGACAGCGCCACCTACTGGAGGGGTCTATGTAATAGCAGTATAGTGGAGGACAGCGCCACCTACTGGAGGGGTCTATGTAATAGCAGTATAGTGGAGGACAGCGCCACCTATTGGAATGTTCTATGTAATAGCAGTATAGTGGAGGACAGCGCCACCTATTGGAAGGTTCTATGTAATAGCATTATAGTGGAGGACAGCGCCACCTATTGGAATGTTCTATGTAATAGCAGTATAGTGGAGGACAGCGCCACCTATTGGAAGGTTCTATGTAATAGCAGTATAGTGGAGGACAGCGCCACCTATTGGAAGGTTCTATGTAATAGCAGTATAGTGGAGGACAGCGCCACCTATTGGAAGGTTCTATGTAATAGCAGTATAGTGGAGGACAGCGCCACCTATTGGAAGGTTCTATGTAATAGCATTATAGTGGAGGACAGCGCCACCTATTGGAATGTTCTATGTAATAGCAGTATAGTGGAGGACAGCGCCACCTATTGGAAGGTTCTATGTAATAGCAGTATAGTGGAGGACAGCGCCACCTATTGGAAGGTTCTATGTAATAGCAGTATAGTGGAGGACAGCGCCACCTATTGGAATGTTCTATGTAATAGCAGTATAGTGGAGGATAGCGCCACCTATTGGAAGGTTCTATGTAATAGCAGTACAGTGGAGAACAGCGCCACCTATTGGAAGGTTCTATGTAATAGCAGTATAGTGGAGGACAGCGCCACCTATTGGAAGGTTCTATGTAATAGCAGTATAGTGGAGGACAGCGCCACCTATGGGTAGGTTCTATGTAATAGCAGTATAGTGGAGGACAGCGCCACCTATGGGTAGGTTCTATATAATAGCAGTATAGTGGAGGACAGCGCCACCTATTGGAATGTTCTATGTAATAGCAGTATAGTGGAGGACAGCGCCACCTATTGGAAGGTTCCATGTAATAGCAGTATAGTGGAGGACAGCGCCACCTATTGGAATGTTCTATGTAATAGCAGTATAGTGGAGGACAGCGCCACATATTGGAAGGTTCTATGTAATAGCAGTATAGTGGATGGGTCTATGTAATAGCAGTATAGTGGAGGACAGCGCCACCTATTGGAAGGTTCTATGTATTAGCAGTATAGTGGAGGACAGCGCCACCTATTGGAAGGTTCTATGTAATAGCAGTATAGTGGAGGACAGCACCACCTATTGGAATGTTCTATGTAATAGCAGTATAGTGGAGGACAGCGCCACCTATTGGAAGGTTCTATGTAATAGCAGTATAGTGGAGGACAGCGCCACCTATTGGAAGGTTCTATGTAATAGCAGTATAGTGGAGGACAGCGCCACCTATTGGAAGGTTCTATGTAATAGCAGTATAGTGGAGGACAGCGCCACCTATTGGAAGGTTCTATGTAATAGCAGTATAGTGGAGGACAGCGCAACCTATTGGAAGGTTCTATGTAATAGCAGTATAGTGGAGAACAGCGCCACCTACTGGAGGGGTCTATGTAATAGCAATATAGTGGAGGACAGCGCCACCTATTGGAAGGTTCTATGTAATAGCAGTATAGTGGAGGACAGTGCCACCTATTGGAAGGTTCTATGTAATAGCAGTATAGTGGAGGACAGCGCCACCTATTGGAATGTTCTATGTAATAGCAGGTTAGCGGAGGACAGCCCCACATATTGGAAGGTTCTATGTAATAGCAGTATAGTGGAGGACAGCGCCACCTATTGGAAGGTTCTATGTAATAGCAGTATAGAGGAGAACAGCGCCACCTACTGGAGGGGTCTATGTAATAGCAGTATAGTGGAGGACAGCGCCACCTAATGGAATGTTCTATGTAATAGCAGTATAGTGGAGGACAACGCCCCCTATTGGAAGGTTCTATGTAATAGCAGTATAGTGGAGGACAGCGCCACCTATTGGAAGGTTCTATGTAATAGCAGTATAGTGGAGGACAGCGCCACCTATTGGAAGGTTCTATGTAATAGCAGTATAGTGGAGGACAGCGCCACCTATTGGAATGTTCTATGTAATAGCAGTATAGTGGATGGGTCTATGTAATAGCAGTGTAGTGGAGGACAGCGCCACCTATTGGAAGGTTCTATGTATTAGCAGTATAGTGGAGGACAGCGCCACCTATTGGAAGGTTCTATGTAATAGCAGTATAGTGGAGGACAGCGCCACCTATTGGAATGTTCTATGTAATAGCAGTATAGTGGAGGACAGCGCCACCTACTGGAGGGGTCTATGTAATAGCAGTATAGTGGAGGACAGCGCCACCTACTGGAGGGGTCTATGTAATAGCAGTATAGTGGAGGACAGCGCCACCTATTGGAATGTTCTATGTAATAGCAGTATAGTGGAGGACAGCGCCACCTATTGGAAGGTTCTATGTAATAGCATTATAGTGGAGGACAGCGCCACCTATTGGAATGTTCTATGTAATAGCAGTATAGTGGAGGACAGCGCCACCTATTGGAAGGTTCTATGTAATAGCAGTATAGTGGAGGACAGCGCCACCTATTGGAAGGTTCTATGTAATAGCAGTATAGTGGAGGACAGCGCCACCTATTGGAATGTTCTATGTAATAGCAGTATAGTGGAGGACAGCGCCACCTATGGGTAGGTTCTATATAATAGCAGTATAGTGGAGGACAGCGCCACCTATTGGAAGGTTCTATGTAATAGCAGTATAGTGGAGGACAGCGCCACCTATTGGAAGGTTCTATGTAATAGCAGTATAGTGGAGGACAGCGCCACCTATTGGAATGTTCTATGTCATAGCAGTATAGTGGAGGATAGCGCCACCTATTGGAAGGTTCTATGCAATAGCAGTACAGTGGAGAACAGCGCCACCTATTGGAATGTTCTATGTAATAGCAGTATAGTGGAGGACAGCGCCACCTATTGGAAGGTTCTATGTAATAGCAGTATAGTGGAGGACAGCGCCACCTATTGGAAGGTTCTATGTAATAGCATTATAGTGGAGGACAGCGCCACCTATTGGAATGTTCTATGTAATAGCAGTATAGTGGAGGTCAGCGCCACCTATTGGAAGGTTCTATGTAATAGCAGTATAGTGGAGGACAGCGCCACCTATTGGAAGGTTCTATGTAATAGCAGTATAGTGGAGGACAGCGCCACCTATTGGAATGTTCTATGTAATAGCAGTATAGTGGAGGATAGCGCCACCTATTGGAAGGTTCTATGTAATAGCAGTACAGTGGAGAACAGCGCCACCTATTGGTAGGTTCTATGTAATAGCAGTATAGTGGAGGACAGCGCCACCTATTGGAAGGTTCTATGTAATAGCAGTATAGTGGAGGACAGCGCCACCTATGGGTAGGTTCTATGTAATAGCAGTATAGTGGAGGACAGCGCCACCTATGGGTAGGTTCTATATAATAGCAGTATAGTGGAGGACAGCGCCACCTATTGGAATGTTCTATGTAATAGCAGTATAGTGGAGGACAGCGCCACCTATTGGAAGGTTCCATGTAATAGCAGTATAGTGGAGGACAGCGCCACCTATTGGAATGTTCTATGTAATAGCAGTATAGTGGATGGGTCTATGTAATAGCAGTATAGTGGAGGACAGCGCCACCTATTGGAAGGTTCTATGTATTAGCAGTATAGTGGAGGACAGCGCCACCTATTGGAAGGTTCTATGTAATAGCAGTATAGTGGAGGACAGCACCACCTCTTGGAATGTTCTATGTAATAGCAGTATAGTGGAGGACAGCGCCACATATTGGAAGGTTCTATGTAATAGCAGTATAGTGGATGGGTCTATGTAATAGCAGTATAGTGGAGGACAGCGCCACCTATTGGAAGGTTCTATGTATTAGCAGTATAGTGGAGGACAGCGCCACCTATTGGAAGGTTCTATGTAATAGCAGTATAGTGGAGGACAGCACCACCTATTGGAATGTTCTATGTAATAGCAGTATAGTGGAGGACAGCGCCACCTATTGGAAGGTTCTATGTAATAGCAGTATAGTGGAGGACAGCGCCACCTATTGGAAGGTTCTATGTAATAGCAGTATAGTGGAGGACAGCGCCACCTATTGGAATGTTCTATGTAATAGCAGTATAGTGGAGGACAGCGCCACCTATTGGAAGGTTCTATGTAATAGCAGTATAGTGGAGGACAGCGCAACCTATTGGAAGGTTCTATGTAATAGCAGTATAGTGGAGAACAGCGCCACCTACTGGAGGGGTCTATGTAATAGCAATATAGTGGAGGACAGCGCCACCTATTGGAAGGTTCTATGTAATAGCAGTATAGTGGAGGACAGTGCCACCTATTGGAAGGTTCTATGTAATAGCAGTATAGTGGAGGACAGCGCCACCTATTGGAATGTTCTATGTAATAGCAGTATAGCGGAGGACAGCCCCACATATTGGAAGGTTCTATGTAATAGCAGTATAGTGGAGGACAGCGCCACCTATTGGAAGGTTCTATGTAATAGCAGTATAGAGGAGAACAGCGCCACCTACTGGAGGGGTCTATGTAATAGCAGTATAGTGGAGGACAGCGCCACCTAATGGAATGTTCTATGTAATAGCAGTATAGTGGAGGACAACGCCCCCTATTGGAAGGTTCTATGTAATAGCAGTATAGTGGAGGACAGCGCCACCTATTGGAAGGTTCTATGTAATAGCAGTATAGTGGAGGACAGCGCCACCTATTGGAAGGTTCTATGTAATAGCAGTATAGTGGAGGACAGCGCCACCTATTGGAATGTTCTATGTAATAGCAGTATAGTGGAGGACAGCGCCACATATTGGAAGGTTCTATGTAATAGCAGTATAGTGGAGGACAGCGCCACCTATTGGAATGTTCTATGTAATAGCAGTATAGTGGAGGATAGCGCCACCTATTGGAAGGTTCTATGTAATAGCAGTATAGTGGAGAACAGCGCCACCTATTGGAAGGTTCTATGTAATAGCAGTATAGTGGAGGACAGCGCCACCTATTGGAATGTTGTATGTAATAGCAGTATAGTGGAGGACAGCGCCACCTATTGGAAGGTTCTATGTAATAGCAGTATAGTCGAGGACAGCGCCACCTATTGGAATGTTCTATGTAATAGCAGTATAGTGGAGGACAGCGCCACCTATTGGAATGTTCTATGTAATAGCAGTATAGTGGAGGACAGCGCCACCTATTGGAATGTTCTATGTAATAGCAGTATAGTGGAGGATAGCGCCACCTATTGGAAGGTTCTATGTAATAGCAGTATAGTGGAGAACAGCGCCACCTATTGGAAGGTTCTATGTAATAGCAGTATAGTGGAGGACAGCGCCACCTATTGGAATGTTGTATGTAATAGCAGTATAGTGGAGGACAGCGCCACCTATTGGAAGGTTCTATGTAATAGCATTATAGTGGAGGACAGCGCCACCTATTGGAATGTTCTATGTAATAGCAGTATAGTGGAGGATAGCGCCACCTATTGGAAGGTTCTATGTAATAGCAGTACAGTGGAGAACAGCGCCACCTATTGGAAGGTTCTATGTAATAGCAGTATAGTGGAGGACAGCGCCACCTATTGGAAGGTTCTATGTAATAGCAGTATAGTGGAGGACAGCGCCACCTATTGGTAGGTTCTATATAATAGCAGTATAGTGGAGGACAGCGGCACCTATTGGAAGGTTCTATGTAATAGCAGTATAGTGGAGGACAGCGCCACCTATTGGAAGGTTCTATATAATAGCAGTATAGTGGAGGACAGCGCCACCTATTGGAAGGTTCTATGTAATAGCATTACAGTGAAGGACAGCGCCACCTATAGGAATGTTCTATGTAATAGCAGTATAGTGGAGGACAGCGCCACCTATTGGAAGGTTCTATGTAATAGCAGTATAGTGGAGGACAGCACCACCTATTGGAAGATTCTATGTAATAGCAGTATAGTGGAGGACAGCGCCACCTATTGGAATGTTCTATGTAATAGCAGTATAGTGGAGGACAGCGCCACCTATTGGAAGATTCTATGTAATAGCAGTACAGTGGAGAACAGCGCCACCTATTGGAAGGTTCCATATAATAGCAGTATAGTGGAGGACAGCGCCACCTATTGGAATGTTCTATGTAATAGCAGTATAGTGGAGGACAGCGCCACCTATTGGAATGTTCTATGTAATAGCAGTATAGTGGAGGGCAGCGCCACCTATTGGAAGGTTCTATGTAATAGCATTATAGTGGAGGACAGCGCCACCTATTGGAATGTTCTATGTAATAGCAGTATAGTGGAGGACAGCGCCACCTATTGGAAGGTTCTATGTAATAGCAGTATAGTGGAGGACAGCGCCACCTATTGGAAGGTTCTATGTAATAGCAGTATAGTGGAGGACAGCGCCACCTATTGGAATGTTCTATGTAATAGCAGTATAGTGGAGGATAGCGCCACCTATTGGAAGGTTCTATGTAATAGCAGTACAGTGGAGAACAGCGCCACCTATTGGAAGGTTCTATGTAATAGCAGTATAGTGGATGGGTCTATGTAATAGCAGTATAGTGGAGGACAGCGCCACCTATTGGAAGATTCTATGTATTAGCAGTATAGTGGAGGACAGCGCCACCTATTGGAAGGTTCTATGTAATAGCAGTATAGTGGAGGACAGCACCACCTATTGGAATGTTCTATGTAATAGCAGTATAGTGGAGGACAGCGCCACCTATTGGAAGGTTCTATGTAATAGCAGTATAGTGGAGAACAGCGCCACCTACTGGAGGGGTCTATGTAATAGCAGTATAGTGGAGGACAGCGCCACCTACTGGAGGGGTCTATGTAATAGCAGTACAGTGGAGAACAGCGCCACCTATTGGAAGGTTCTATATAATAGCAGTATAGTGGAGGACAGCGCCACCTTTTGGAATGTTCTATGTAATAGCAGTATAGTGGAGGACAGCGCCACCTATTGGAATGTTCTATGTAATAGCAGTATAGTGGAGGACAGCGCCACCTATTGGAAGGTTCTATGTAATAGCAGTATAGTGGAGGACAGCACCACCTATTGGAAGGTTCTATATAATAGCAGTATAGTGGAGGACAGCGCCACCTACTGGAGGGGTCTATGTAATAGCAATATAGTGGAGGACAGCGCCACCTATTGGAATGTTCTATGTAATAGCAGTATAGCGGAGGACAGCCCCACATATTGGAAGGTTCTATGTAATAGCAGTATAGTGGAGGACAGTGCCACCTATTGGAAGGTTCTATGTAATAGCAGTATAGTGGAGGACAGCGCCACCTATTGGAAGGTTCTATGTAATAGCAGTATAGTGGAGGACAGCGCCACCTATTGGAATGTTCTATGTAATAGCAGTATAGTGGAGGACAGCGCCACATATTGGAAGGTTCTATGTAATGGCAGTATAGTGGATGGGTCTATGTAATAGCAGTATAGTGGAGGACAGCGCCACCTATTGGAAGGTTCTATGTATTAGCAGTATAGTGGAGGACAGCGCCACCTATTGGAAGGTTCTATGTAATAGCAGTATAGTGGAGGACAGCGCCACCTATTGGAATGTTCTATGTAATAGCAGTATAGTGGAGGACAGCGCCACCTATTGGAATGTTCTATGTAATAGCAGTATAGTGGAGGACAGCGCCACCTATTGGAAGGTTCTATGTAATAGCAGTATAGTGGAGGACAGCGCCACCTATTGGAAGGTTCTATGTAATAGCAGTATAGTGGAGGACAGCGCCACCTATTGGAATGTTCTATGTCATAGCAGTATAGTGGAGGATAGCGCCACCTATTGGAATGTTCTATGCAATAGCAGTACAGTGGAGAACAGCGCCACCTATTGGAATGTTCTATGTAATAGCAGTATAGTGGAGGACAGCGCCACCTATTGGAAGGTTCTATGTAATAGCAGTATAGTGGAGGACAGCGCCACCTATTGGAAGGTTCTATGTAATAGCATTATAGTGGAGGACAGCGCCACCTATTGGAATGTTCTATGTAATAGCAGTATAGTGGAGGACAGCGCCACCTATTGGAAGGTTCTATGTAATAGCAGTATAGTGGAGGACAGCGCCACCTATTGGAAGGTTCTATGTAATAGCAGTATAGTGGAGGACAGCGCCACCTATTGGAATGTTCTATGTAATAGCAGTATAGTGGAGGATAGCGCCACCTATTGGAAGGTTCTATGTAATAGCAGTACAGTGGAGAACAGCGCCACCTATTGGAAGGTTCTATGTAATAGCAGTATAGTGGAGGACAGCGCCACCTATTGGAAGGTTCTATGTAATAGCAGTATAGTGGAGGACAGTGCCACCTATTGGAATGTTCTATGTAATAGCAGTATAGTGGAGGACAGCGCCACCTATTGGAAGGTTCCATGTAATAGCAGTATAGTGGAGGACAGCGCCACCTATTGGAATGTTCTATGTAATAGCAGTATAGTGGAGGACAGCGCCACATATTGGAAGGTTCTATGTAATAGCAGTATAGTGGATGGGTCTATGTAATAGCAGTATAGTGGAGGACAGCGCCACCTATTGGAAGGTTCTATGTATTAGCAGTATAGTGGAGGACAGCGCCACCTATTGGAAGGTTCTATGTAATAGCAGTATAGTGGAGGACAGCACCACCTATTGGAATGTTCTATGTAATAGCAGTATAGTGGAGGACAGCGCCACCTATTGGAAGGTTCTATGTAATAGCAGTATAGTGGAGGACAGCGCCACCTATTGGAATGTTCTATGTCATAGCAGTATAGTGGAGGATAGCGCCACCTATTGGAAGGTTCTATGCAATAGCAGTACAGTGGAGAACAGCGCCACCTATTGGAATGTTCTATGTAATAGCAGTATAGTGGAGGACAGCGCCACCTATTGGAAGGTTCTATGTAATAGCATTATAGTGGAGGACAGCGCCACCTATTGGAATGTTCTATGTAATAGCAGTATAGTGGAGGACAGCGCCACCTATTGGAAGGTTCTATGTAATAGCAGTATAGTGGAGGACAGCGCCACCTATTGGAAGGTTCTATGTAATAGCAGTATAGTGGAGGACAGCGCCACCTATTGGAATGTTCTATGTAATAGCAGTATAGTGGAGGATAGCGCCACCTATTGGAAGGTTCTATGTATTAGCAGTACAGTGGAGAACAGCGCCACCTTTTGGAAGGTTCTATGTAATAGCAGTATAGTGGAGGACAGCGCCACCTATGGGTAGGTTCTATGTAATAGCAGTATAGTGGAGGACAGCGCCACCTATGGGTAGGTTCTATATAATAGCAGTATAGTGGAGGACAGCGCCACCTATTGGAATGTTCTATGTAATAGCAGTATAGTGGAGGACAGCGCCACCTATTGGAAGGTTCCATGTAATAGCAGTATAGTGGAGGACAGCGCCACCTATTGGAATGTTCTATGTAATAGCAGTATAGTGGAGGACAGCGCCACCTATTGGAAGGTTCTATGTAATAGCAGTATAGTGGAGGACAGCGCCACCTATTGGAATGTTCTATGTAATAGCAGTATAGTGGAGGACAGCGCCACCTATTGGAAGGTTCTATGTAATAGCAGTATAGTGGAGGACAGCGCCACCTATGGGTAGGTTCTATGTAATAGCAGTATAGTGGAGGACAGCGCCACCTATGGGTAGGTTCTATATAATAGCAGTATAGTGGAGGACAGCGCCACCTATTGGAATGTTCTATGTAATAGCAGTATAGTGGAGGACAGCGCCACCTATTGGAAGGTTCCATGTAATAGCAGTATAGTGGAGGACAGCGCCACCTATTGGAATGTTCTATGTAATAGCAGTATAGTGGAGGACAGCGCCACATATTGGAAGGTTCTATGTAATAGCAGTATAGTGGATGGGTCTATGTAATAGCAGTATAGTGGAGGACAGCGCCACCTATTGGAAGGTTCTATGTATTAGCAGTATAGTGGAGGACAGCGCCACCTATTGGAAGGTTCTATGTAATAGCAGTATAGTGGAGGACAGCACCACCTATTGGAATGTTCTATGTAATAGCAGTATAGTGGAGGACAGCGCCACCTATTGGAAGGTTCTATGTAATAGCAGTATAGTGGAGGACAGCGCCACCTATTGGAAGGTTCTATGTAATAGCAGTATAGTGGAGGACAGCGCCACCTATTGGAATGTTCTATGTAATAGCAGTATAGTGGAGGACAGCGCCACCTATTGGAAGGTTCTATGTAATAGCAGTATAGTGGAGGACAGCGCCACCTATTGGAAGGTTCTATGTAATAGCAGTATAGTGGAGGACAGCGCCACCTATTGGAAGGTTCTATGTAATAGCAGTATAGTGGAGGACAGCGCAACCTATTGGAAGGGTTCTATGTAATAGCAGTATAGTGGAGAAAAGCGCAACCTACTGGAGGGGTCTATGTAATAGCAATATAGTGGAGGACAGCGCCACCTATTGGAAGGTTCTATGTAATAGCAGTATAGTGGAGGACAGTGCCACCTATTGGAAGGTTCTATGTAATAGCAGTATAGTGGAGGACAGCGCCACCTATTGGAATGTTCTATGTAATAGCAGTTTAGCGGAGGACAGCCCCACATATTGGAAGGTTCTATGTAATAGCAGTATAGTGGAGGACAGCGCCACCTATTGGAAGGTTCTATGTAATAGCAGTATAGAGGAGAACAGCGCCACCTACTGGAGGGGTCTATGTAATAGCAGTATAGTGGAGGACAGCGCCACCTAATGGAATGTTCTATGTAATAGCAGTATAGTGGAGGACAACGCCACCTATTGGAAGGTTCTATGTAATAGCAGTATAGTGGAGGACAGCGCCACCTATTGGAAGGTTCTATGTAATAGCAGTATAGTGGAGGACAGCGCCACCTATTGGAAGGTTCTATGTAATAGCAGTATAGTGGAGGACAGCGCCACCTATTGGAATGTTCTATGTAATAGCAGTATAGTGGAGGACAGCGCCACCTATTGGAAGGTTCTATGTAATAGCAGTATAGTGGAGGACAGCGCCACCTATTGGAATGTTCTATGTAATAGCAGTATAGTGGAGGACAGCGCCACATATTGGAAGGTTCTATGTAATAGCAGTATAGTGGAGGACAGCGCCACCTATTGGAATGTTCTATGTAATAGCAGTATAGTGGAGGATAGCGCCACCTATTGGAAGGTTCTATGTAATAGCAGTATAGTGGAGAACAGCGCCACCTATTGGAAGGTTCTATGTAATAGCAGTATAGTGGAGGACAGCGCCACCTATTGGAATGTTGTATGTAATAGCAGTAAAGTGGAGGACAGCGCCACCTATTGGAAGGTTCTATGTAATAGCAGTATAGTGGAGGACAGCGCCACCTATTGTAATGTTCTATGTAATAGCAGTATAGTGGATGGGTCTATGTAATAGCAGTATAGTGGAGGACAGCGCCACATATTGGAAGGTTCTATGTAATAGCAGTATAGTGGATGGGTCTATGTAATAGCAGTATAGTGGAGGACAGCGCCACCTATTGGAAGGTTCTATGTAATAGCAGTATAGTGGAGGACAGCGCCACCTATTGGAAGGTTCTATGTTATAGCAGTATAGTGGAGTACAGCGCCACCTATTGGAATGTTTTATGTAATAGCAGTATAGTGGAGGACAGCGCCACATATTGGAAGGTTCTATGTAATAGCAGTATAGTGGATGGGTCTGTGTAATAGCAGTATAGTGGAGGACAGCACCACCTATTGGAATGTTCTATGTAATAGCAGTATAATGGAGGACAGCGCCACCTATTGGAAGGTTCTATGTAATAGCAGTATAGTGGAGGACAGCGCCACCTATTGGAAGGTTCTATGTAATAGCAGTATAGTGGAGGACAGCGCCACCTATTGGAATGTTCTATGTAATAGCAGTATAGTGGAGGACAGCGCCACCTATTGGAAGGTTCTATGTAATAGCAGTATAGTGGAGGACAGCGCCACCTATTGGTAGGTTCTATGTAATAGCAGTATAGTGGAGGACAGCGCCACCTATTGGAAGGTTCTATGTAATAGCAGTATAGTGGAGGACAGCGCAACCTATTGGAAGGTTCTATGTAATAGCAGTATAGTGGAGAACAGCGCCACCTACTGGAGGGGTCTATGTAATAGCAATATAGTGGAGGACAGCGCCACCTATTGGAAGGTTCTATGTAATAGCAGTATAGTAAAGGACAGTGCCACCTATTGGAAGGTTCTATGTAATAGCAGTATAGTGGAGGACAGCGCCACCTATTGGAATGTTCTATGTAATAGCAGTTTAGCGGAGGACAGCCCCACATATTGGAAGGTTCTATGTAATAGCAGTATAGTGGAGGACAGCGCCACCTATTGGAAGGTTCTATGTAATAGCAGTATAGAGGAGAACAGCGCCACCTACTGGAGGGGTCTATGTAATAGCAGTATAGTGGAGGACAGCGCCACCTAATGGAATGTTCTATGTAATAGCAGTATAGTGGAGGACAACGCCACCTATTGGAAGGTTCTATGTAATAGCAGTATAGTGGAGGACAGCGCCACCTATTGGAAGGTTCTATGTAATAGCAGTATAGTGGATGGGTCTATGTAATAGCAGTATAGTGGAGGATAGCGCCACCTATTGGAAGGTTCTATGTAATAGCAGTACAGTGGAGAACAGCGCCACCTATTGGAAGGTTCTATATAATAGCAGTATAGTGGAGGACAGCGCCACCTATTGGAAGGTTCTATGTAATAGCAGTATAGTGGAGGACAGCGCCACCTATTGGTAGGTTCTATATAATAGCAGTATAGTGGAGGACAGCGCCACCTATTGGAAGGTTCTATGTAATAGCAGTACAGTGGAGAACAGCGCCACCTATTGGAAGGTTCTATGTAATAGCAGTATAGTGGAGGACAGCGCCACCTATTGGAAGGTTCTATGTAATAGCAGTATAGTGGAGGACAGCACCATCTATTGGAATGTTCTATGTAATAGCAGTATAGTGGAGGACAGCGCCACCTATTGGAAGGTTCTGTGTAATAGCATTATAGGGGAGGACAGCGCCACCTATTGGAATGTTCTATGTAATAGCAGTATAGTGGAGGACAGCGCCACCTATTGGAAGGTTCTATGTAATAGCAGTATAGTGGAGGACAGCGCCACCTATTGGAAGGTTCTATGTAATAGCAGTATAGTTGAGGACAGCGCCACCTATTGGAATGTTCTATGTAATAGCAGTGTAGTGGAGGACAGCGCCACATATTGGAAGGTTCTATGTAATAGCAGTATAGAGGATGGGTCTATGTAATAGCAGTATAGTGGAGGACAGCGCCACCTATTGGAAGGTTCTATGTATTAGCAGTATAGTGGAGGACAGCGCCACCTATTGGAAGGTTCTATGTAATAGCAGTATAGTGGAGGACAGCGCCACCTATTGGAATGTTCTATGTAATAGCAGTATAGTGGAGGACAGTGCCACATATTGGAAGGTTCTATGTAATAGCAGTATAGTGGAGGACAGCGCCACCTATTGTAATGTTCTATGTCATAGCAGTTTAGTGGAGGATAGCGCCACCTATTGGAAGGTTCTATGTAACAGCAGTACAGTGGAGAACAGCGCCACCTATTGGAAGGTTCTATGTAATAGCAGTATAGTGGAGGACAGCGCCACCTATTGGAAGGTTCTATGTAATAGCAGTATAGTGGAGGACAGCGCCACCTATTGGAATGTTCTATGTAATAGCAGTATAGTGGAGGACAGCGCCACCTATTGGAAGGTTCTATGTAATAGCAGTATAGTGGAGGACAGCGCCACCTATTGGAAGGTTCTATGTAATAGCAGTATAGTGGAGGACAGCGCCACCTATTGGAATGTTCTATGTAATAGCAGTATAGTGGAGGACAGCGCCACCTATGGGTAGGTTCTATATAATAGCAGTATAGTGGAGGACAGCGCCACCTATTGGAATGTTCTATGTAATAGCAGTAGAGTGGAGGACAGCGCCACCTATTGGAAGGTTCTATGTAATTGCAGTATAGTGGAGGACAGCGCCACCTATTGGAAGGTTCTATGTAATAGCAGTATAGTGGAGGACAGCGCCACCTATTAGAAGGTTCTATGTAATAGCAGTATAGTGGAGGACAGCGCCACCTATTGGAAGGTTCTATGTAATAGCAGTATAGTGGAGAACAGCGCCACCTACTGGAGGGGTCTATGTGATAGCAGTATAGTGGAGGACAGCGCCACCTATTGGAAGGACCTATGTAATAGCAGTATAGTGGAGAACAGCGCCACCTATTGGAAGGTTCTATGTAATAGCAGTATAGTGGAGGACAGCACCACCTATTGGAAGGTTCTATATAATAGCAGTATAGTGGAGGACAGCGCCACCTATTGGAATGTTCTATGTAATAGCAGTATAGTGGAGGACAGCGCCACCTATTGGAAGGTTCTATGTAATAGCAGTAGAGTGGAGGACAGTGCCACCTATTGGAATGTTCTATGTTAATAGCAGTATAGTGGAGGACAGCGCCACCTATTGGAATGTTCTATGTAATAGCAGTATAGTGGAGGACAGCGCCACCTACTGGAGGGGTCTATGTAATAGCAATATAGTGGAGGACAGCGCCACCTATTGGAATGTTCTATGTAATAGCAGTATAGCGGAGGACAGCCCCACATATTGGAAGGTTCTATGTAATAGCAGTATAGTGGAGGACAGCACCACCTATTGGAAGGTTCTATATAATAGCAGTATAGTGGAGGACAGCGCCACCTACTGGAGGGGTCTATGTAATAGCAATATAGTGGAGGACAGCGCCACCTATTGGAATGTTCTATGTAATAGCAGTATAGCGGAGGACAGCGCCACCTACTGGAAGGTTCTATATAATAGCAGTATAGTGGAGGACAGCGCCACCTATTGGAAGGTTCTATGTAATAGCAGTATAGTGGAGGACAGCGCCACCTATTGGAATGTTCTATGTAATAGCAGTATAGTGGAGGATAGCGCCACCTATTGGAAGGTTCTATGTATTAGCAGTACAGTGGAGAACAGCGCCACCTTTTGGAAGGTTCTATGTAATAGCAGTATAGTGGAGGACAGCGCCACCTATGGGTAGGTTCTATGTAATAGCAGTATAGTGGAGGACAGCGCCACCTATGGGTAGGTTCTATATAATAGCAGTATAGTGGAGGACAGCGCCACCTATTGGAATGTTCTATGTAATAGCAGTATAGTGGAGGACAGCGCCACCTATTGGAAGGTTCCATGTAATAGCAGTATAGTGGAGGACAGCGCCACCTATTGGAATGTTCTATGTAATAGCAGTATAGTGGAGGACAGCGCCACCTATTGGAAGGTTCTATGTAATAGCAGTATAGTGGAGGACAGCGCCACCTATTGGAATGTTCTATGTAATAGCAGTATAGTGGAGGACAGCGCCACCTATTGGAAGGTTCTATGTAATAGCAGTATAGTGGAGGACAGCGCCACCTATGGGTAGGTTCTATGTAATAGCAGTATAGTGGAGGACAGCGCCACCTATGGGTAGGTTCTATATAATAGCAGTATAGTGGAGGACAGCGCCACCTATTGGAATGTTCTATGTAATAGCAGTATAGTGGAGGACAGCGCCACCTATTGGAAGGTTCCATGTAATAGCAGTATAGTGGAGGACAGCGCCACCTATTGGAATGTTCTATGTAATAGCAGTATAGTGGAGGACAGCGCCACATATTGGAAGGTTCTATGTAATAGCAGTATAGTGGATGGGTCTATGTAATAGCAGTATAGTGGAGGACAGCGCCACCTATTGGAAGGTTCTATGTATTAGCAGTATAGTGGAGGACAGCGCCACCTATTGGAAGGTTCTATGTAATAGCAGTATAGTGGAGGACAGCACCACCTATTGGAATGTTCTATGTAATAGCAGTATAGTGGAGGACAGCGCCACCTATTGGAATGTTCTATGTAATAGCAGTATAGTGGAGGACAGCGCCACCTATTGGAAGGTTCTATGTAATAGCAGTATAGTGGAGGACAGCGCCACCTATTGGAAGGTTCTATGTAATAGCAGTATAGTGGAGGACAGCGCCACCTATTGGAATGTTTTATGTAATAGCAGTATAGTGGAGGACAGCGCCACCTATTGGAATGTTTTATGTAATAGCAGTATAGTGGAGGACAGCGCCACCTATTGGAAGGTTCTATGTAATAGCAGTATAGTGGAGGACAGCGCCACCTATTGGAAGGTTCTATGTAATAGCAGTATAGTGGAGGACAGCGCCACCTATTGGAAGGTTCTATGTAATAGCAGTATAGTGGAGGACAGCGCAACCTATTGGAAGGTTCTATGTAATAGCAGTATAGTGGAGAACAGCGCCACCTACTGGAGGGGTCTATGTAATAGCAATATAGTGGAGGACAGCGCCACCTATTGGAAGGTTCTATGTAATAGCAGTATAGTGGAGGACAGTGCCACCTATTGGAAGGTTCTATGTAATAGCAGTATAGTGGAGGACAGCGCCACCTATTGGAATGTTCTATGTAATAGCAGTATAGTGGAGGACAGCGCCACCTATTGGAAGGTTCTATGTAATAGCAGTATAGAGGAGAACAGCGCCACCTACTGGAGGGGTCTATGTAATAGCAGTATAGTGGAGGACAGCGCCACCTAATGGAATGTTCTATGTAATAGCAGTATAGTGGAGGACAACGCCACCTATTGGAAGGTTCTATGTAATAGCAGTATAGTGGAGGACAGCACCACCTATTGGAAGGTTCTATGTAATAGCAGTATAGTGGATGGGTCTATGTAATAGCAGTATAGTGGAGGATAGCGCCACCTATTGGAAGGTTCTATGTAATAGCAGTACAGTGGAGAACAGCGCCACCTATTGGAAGGTTCTATATAATAGCAGTATAGTGGAGGACAGCGCCACCTATTGGAAGGTTCTATGTAATAGCAGTATAGTGGAGGACAGCGCCACCTATTGGTAGGTTCTATATAATAGCAGTATAGTGGAGGACAGCGCCACCTATTGGAAGGTTCTATGTAATAGCAGTATAGTGGAGGACAGCGCCATCTATTGGAATGTTCTATGTAATAGCAGTATAGTGGAGGACAGCACCACCTATTGGAAGGTTCTATGTAATAGCATTATAGTGGAGGACAGCGCCACCTATTGGAATGTTCTATGTAATAGCAGTATAGTGGAGGACAGCGCCACCTATTGGAAGGTTCTATGTAATAGCAGTATAGTGGAGGACAGCGCCACCTATTGGAAGGTTCTATGTAATAGCAGTATAGTTGAGGACAGCGCCACCTATTGGAATGTTCTATGTAATAGCAGTATAGTGGAGGACAGCGCCACATATTGGAAGGTTCTATGTAATAGCAGTATAGTGGAGGACAGCGCCACCTATGGGTAGGTTCTATATAATAGCAGTATAGTGGAGGACAGCGCCACCTATTGGAATGTTCTATGTAATAGCAGTAGAGTGGAGGACAGCGCCACCTATTGGATGGTTCTATGTAATTGCAGTATAGTGGAGGACAGCGCCACCTATTGGAAGGTTCTATGTAATAGCAGTATAGTGGAGGACAGCGCCACCTATTGGAAGGTTCTATGTAATAGCAGTATAGTGGAGGACAGCGCCACCTATTGGAAGGTTCTATGTAATAGCAGTATAGTGGAGAACAGCGCCACCTACTGGAGGGGTCTATGTAATAGCAGTATAGTGGAGGACAGCGCCACCTATTGGAAGGACCTATGTAATAGCAGTATAGTGGAGAACAGCGCCACCTATTGGAAGGTTCTATGTAATAGCAGTATAGTGGAGGACAGCACCACCTATTGGAAGGTTCTATATAATAGCAGTATAGTGGAGGACAGCGCCACCTATTGGAATGTTCTATGTAATAGCAGTATAGTGGAGGACAGCGCCACCTATTGGAAGGTTCTATGTAATAGCAGTAGAGTGGAGGACAGCGCCACCTATTGGAATGTTCTATGTTAATAGCAGTATAGTGGAGGACAGCGCCACCTATTGGAATGTTCTATGTAATAGCAGTATAGTGGAGGGCAGCGCCACCTATTGGAAGGTTCTATGTAATAGCATTATAGTGGAGGATAGCGCCACCTATTGGAAGGTTCTATGTAATAGCAGTACAGTGGAGAACAGCGCCACCTATTGGAAGGTTCTATGTAATAGCAGTATAGTGGAGGACAGCGCCACCTATTGGAAGGTTCTATGTAATAGCAGTATAGTGGAGGACAGCGCCACCTATTGGTAGGTTCTATATAATAGCAGTATAGTGGAGGACAGCGGCACCTATTGGAAGGTTCTATGTAATAGCAGTATAGTGGAGGACAGCGCCACCTATTGGAAGGTTCTATATAATAGCAGTATAGTGGAGGACAGCGCCACCTATTGGAAGGTTCTATGTAATAGCATTACAGTGAAGGACAGCGCCACCTATAGGAATGTTCTATGTAATAGCAGTATAGTGGAGGACAGCGCCACCTATTGGAAGGTTCTATGTAATAGCAGTATAGTGGAGGACAGCACCACCTATTGGAAGATTCTATGTAATAGCAGTATAGTGGAGGACAGCGCCACCTATTGGAATGTTCTATGTAATAGCAGTATAGTGGAGGACAGCGCCACCTATTGGAAGATTCTATGTAATAGCAGTACAGTGGAGAACAGCGCCACCTATTGGAAGGTTCTATATAATAGCAGTATAGTGGAGGACAGCGCCACCTATTGGAATGTTCTATGTAATAGCAGTATAGTGGAGGACAGCGCCACCTATTGGAATGTTCTATGTAATAGCAGTATAGTGGAGGGCAGCGCCACCTATTGGAAGGTTCTATGTAATAGCATTATAGTGGAGGACAGCGCCACCTATTGGAATGTTCTATGTAATAGCAGTATAGTGGAGGACAGCGCCACCTATTGGAAGGTTCTATGTAATAGCAGTATAGTGGAGGACAGCGCCACCTATTGGAAGGTTCTATGTAATAGCAGTATAGTGGAGGACAGCGCCACCTATTGGAATGTTCTATGTAATAGCAGTATAGTGGAGGATAGCGCCACCTATTGGAAGGTTCTATGTAATAGCAGTACAGTGGAGAACAGCGCCACCTATTGGAAGGTTCTATGTAATAGCAGTATAGTGGATGGGTCTATGTAATAGCAGTATAGAGGAGAACAGCGCCACCTACTGGAGGGGTCTATGTAATAGCAGTATAGTGGAGGACAGCGCCACCTAATGGAATGTTCTATGTAATAGCAGTATAGTGGAGGACAACGCCACCTATTGGAAGGTTCTATGTAATAGCAGTATAGTGGAGGACAGCGCCACCTATTGGAAGGTTCTATGTAATAGCAGTATAGTGGAGGACAGCGCCACCTATTGGAAGGTTCTATGTAATAGCAGTATAGTGGAGGACAGCGCCACCTATTGGAATGTTCTATGTAATAGCAGTATAGTGGAGGACAGCGCCACATATTGGAAGGTTCTATGTAATAGCAGTATAGTGGAGGACAGCGCCACCTATTGGAATGTTCTATGTAATAGCAGTATAGTGGAGGATAGCGCCACCTATTGGAAGGTTCTATGTAATAGCAGTATAGTGGAGGACAGCACCACCTATTGGAAGGTTCTATATAATAGCAGTATAGTGGAGGACAGCGCCACCTATTGGAATGTTCTATGTAATAGCAGTATAGTGGAGGACAGCGCCACCTATTGGAAGGTTCTATGTAATAGCAGTAGAGTGGAGGACAGTGCCACCTATTGGAATGTTCTATGTTAATAGCAGTATAGTGGAGGACAGCGCCACCTATTGGAATGTTCTATGTAATAGCAGTATAGTGGAGGACAGCGCCACCTACTGGAGGGGTCTATGTAATAGCAATATAGTGGAGGACAGCGCCACCTATTGGAATGTTCTATGTAATAGCAGTATAGCGGAGGACAGCCCCACATATTGGAAGGTTCTATGTAATAGCAGTATAGTGGAGGACAGCACCACCTATTGGAAGGTTCTATATAATAGCAGTATAGTGGAGGACAGCGCCACCTACTGGAGGGGTCTATGTAATAGCAATATAGTGGAGGACAGCGCCACCTATTGGAATGTTCTATGTAATAGCAGTATAGCGGAGGACAGCCCCACATATTGGAAGGTTCTATGTAATAGCAGTATAGTGGAGGACAGTGCCACCTATTGGAAGGTTCTATGTAATAGCAGTATAGTGGAGGACAGCGCCACCTATTGGAAGGTTCTATGTAATAGCAGTATAGTGGAGGACAGCGCCACCTATTGGAATGTTCTATGTAATAGCAGTATAGTGGAGGACAGCGCCACATATTGGAAGGTTCTATGTAATAGCAGTATAGTGGATGGGTCTATGTAATAGCAGTATAGTGGAGGACAGCGCCACCTATTGGAAGGTTCTATGTAATAGCAGTATAGTGGAGGACAGCGCCACCTATTGGAATGTTCTATGTAATAGCAGTATAGTGGAGGACAGCGCCACCTATTGGAATGTTCTATGTAATAGCAGTATAGTGGAGGACAGCGCCACCTATTGGAAGGTTCTATGTAATAGCAGTATAGTGGAGGACAGCGCCACCTATTGGAAGGTTCTATGTAATAGCAGTATAGTGGAGGACAGCGCCACCTATTGGAATGTTCTATGTCATAGCAGTATAGTGGAGGATAGCGCCACCTATTGGAAGGTTCTATGCAATAGCAGTACAGTGGAGAACAGCGCCACCTATTGGAATGTTCTATGTAATAGCAGTATAGTGGAGGACAGCGCCACCTATTGGAAGGTTCTATGTAATAGCATTATAGTGGAGGACAGCGCCACCTATTGGAATGTTCTATGTAATAGCAGTATAGTGGAGGACAGCGCCACCTACTGGAAGGTTCTATGTAATAGCAGTATAGTGGAGGACAGCGCCACCTATTGGAAGGTTCTATGTAATAGCAGTATAGTGGAGGACAGCGCCACCTATTGGAATGTTCTATGTAATAGCAGTATAGTGGAGGATAGCGCCACCTATTGGAAGGTTCTATGTATTAGCAGTACAGTGGAGAACAGCGCCACCTTTTGGAAGGTTCTATGTAATAGCAGTATAGTGGAGGACAGCGCCACCTATGGGTAGGTTCTATGTAATAGCAGTATAGTGGAGGACAGCGCCACCTATGGGTAGGTTCTATATAATAGCAGTATAGTGGAGGACAGCGCCACCTATTGGAATGTTCTATGTAATAGCAGTATAGTGGAGGACAGCGCCACCTATTGGAAGGTTCCATGTAATAGCAGTATAGTGGAGGACAGCGCCACCTATTGGAATGTTCTATGTAATAGCAGTATAGTGGAGGACAGCGCCACCTATTGGAAGGTTCTATGTAATAGCAGTATAGTGGAGGACAGCGCCACCTATTGGAATGTTCTATGTAATAGCAGTATAGTGGAGGACAGCGCCACCTATTGGAAGGTTCTATGTAATAGCAGTATAGTGGAGGACAGCGCCACCTATGGGTAGGTTCTATGTAATAGCAGTATAGTGGAGGACAGCGCCACCTATGGGTAGGTTCTATATAATAGCAGTATAGTGGAGGACAGCGCCACCTATTGGAATGTTCTATGTAATAGCAGTATAGTGGAGGACAGCGCCACCTATTGGAAGGTTCCATGTAATAGCAGTATAGTGGAGGACAGCGCCACCTATTGGAATGTTCTATGTAATAGCAGTATAGTGGAGGACAGCGCCACATATTGGAAGGTTCTATGTAATAGCAGTATAGTGGATGGGTCTATGTAATAGCAGTATAGTGGAGGACAGCGCCACCTATTGGAAGGTTCTATGTATTAGCAGTATAGTGGAGGACAGCGCCACCTATTGGAAGGTTCTATGTAATAGCAGTATAGTGGAGGACAGCACCACCTATTGGAATGTTCTATGTAATAGCAGTATAGTGGAGGACAGCGCCACCTATTGGAAGGTTCTATGTAATAGCAGTATAGTGGAGGACAGCGCCACCTATTGGAAGGTTCTATGTAATAGCAGTATAGTGGAGGACAGCGCCACCTATTGGAATGTTCTATGTAATAGCAGTATAGTGGAGGACAGCGCCACCTATTGGAAGGTTCTATGTAATAGCAGTATAGTGGAGGACAGCGCCACCTATTGGAAGGTTCTATGTAATAGCAGTATAGTGGAGGACAGCGCCACCTATTGGAAGGTTCTATGTAATAGCAGTATAGTGGAGGACAGCGCAACCTATTGGAAGGTTCTATGTAATAGCAGTATAGTGGAGAAAAGCGCCACCTACTGGAGGGGTCTATGTAATAGCAATATAGTGGAGGACAGCGCCACCTATTGGAAGGTTCTATGTAATAGCAGTATAGTGGAGGACAGTGCCACCTATTGGAAGGTTCTATGTAATAGCAGTATAGTGGAGGACAGCGCCACCTATTGGAATGTTCTATGTAATAGCAGTTTAGCGGAGGACAGCCCCACATATTGGAAGGTTCTATGTAATAGCAGTATAGTGGAGGACAGCGCCACCTATTGGAAGGTTCTATGTAATAGCAGTATAGAGGAGAACAGCGCCACCTACTGGAGGGGTCTATGTAATAGCAGTATAGTGGAGGACAGCGCCACCTAATGGAATGTTCTATGTAATAGCAGTATAGTGGAGGACAACGCCACCTATTGGAAGGTTCTATGTAATAGCAGTATAGTGGAGGACAGCGCCACCTATTGGAAGGTTCTATGTAATAGCAGTATAGTGGAGGACAGCGCCACCTATTGGAAGGTTCTATGTAATAGCAGTATAGTGGAGGACAGCGCCACCTATTGGAATGTTCTATGTAATAGCAGTATAGTGGAGGACAGCGCCACCTATTGGAAGGTTCTATGTAATAGCAGTATAGTGGAGGACAGCGCCACCTATTGGAATGTTCTATGTAATAGCAGTATAGTGGAGGACAGCGCCACATATTGGAAGGTTCTATGTAATAGCAGTATAGTGGAGGACAGCGCCACCTATTGGAATGTTCTATGTAATAGCAGTATAGTGGAGGATAGCGCCACCTATTGGAAGGTTCTATGTAATAGCAGTATAGTGGAGAACAGCGCCACCTATTGGAAGGTTCTATGTAATAGCAGTATAGTGGAGGACAGCGCCACCTATTGGAATGTTGTATGTAATAGCAGTAAAGTGGAGGACAGCGCCACCTATTGGAAGGTTCTATGTAATAGCAGTATAGTGGAGGACAGCGCCACCTATTGTAATGTTCTATGTAATAGCAGTATAGTGGATGGGTCTATGTAATAGCAGTATAGTGGAGGACAGCGCCACATATTGGAAGGTTCTATGTAATAGCAGTATAGTGGATGGGTCTATGTAATAGCAGTATAGTGGAGGACAGCGCCACCTATTGGAAGGTTCTATGTAATAGCAGTATAGTGGAGGACAGCGCCACCTATTGGAAGGTTCTATGTTATAGCAGTATAGTGGAGTACAGCGCCACCTATTGGAATGTTTTATGTAATAGCAGTATAGTGGAGGACAGCGCCACATATTGGAAGGTTCTATGTAATAGCAGTATAGTGGATGGGTCTGTGTAATAGCAGTATAGTGGAGGACAGCACCACCTATTGGAATGTTCTATGTAATAGCAGTATAATGGAGGACAGCGCCACCTATTGGAAGGTTCTATGTAATAGCAGTATAGTGGAGGACAGCGCCACCTATTGGAAGGTTCTATGTAATAGCAGTATAGTGGAGGACAGCGCCACCTATTGGAATGTTCTATGTAATAGCAGTATAGTGGAGGACAGCGCCACCTATTGGAAGGTTCTATGTAATAGCAGTATAGTGGAGGACAGCGCCACCTATTGGTAGGTTCTATGTAATAGCAGTATAGTGGAGGACAGCGCCACCTATTGGAAGGTTCTATGTAATAGCAGTATAGTGGAGGACAGCGCAACCTATTGGAAGGTTCTATGTAATAGCAGTATAGTGGAGAACAGCGCCACCTACTGGAGGGGTCTATGTAATAGCAATATAGTGGAGGACAGCGCCACCTATTGGAAGGTTCTATGTAATAGCAGTATATTAAAGGACAGTGCCACCTATTGGAAGGTTCTATGTAATAGCAGTATAGTGGAGGACAGCGCCACCTATTGGAATGTTCTATGTAATAGCAGTTTAGCGGAGGACAGCCCCACATATTGGAAGGTTCTATGTAATAGCAGTATAGTGGAGGACAGCGCCACCTATTGGAAGGTTCTATGTAATAGCAGTATAGAGGAGAACAGCGCCACCTACTGGAGGGGTCTATGTAATAGCAGTATAGTGGAGGACAGCGCCACCTAATGGAATGTTCTATGTAATAGCAGTATAGTGGAGGACAACGCCACCTATTGGAAGGTTCTATGTAATAGCAGTATAGTGGAGGACAGCGCCACCTATTGGAAGGTTCTATGTAATAGCAGTATAGTGGATGGGTCTATGTAATAGCAGTATAGTGGAGGATAGCGCCACCTATTGGAAGGTTCTATGTAATAGCAGTACAGTGGAGAACAGCGCCACCTATTGGAAGGTTCTATATAATAGCAGTATAGTGGAGGACAGCGCCACCTATTGGAAGGTTCTATGTAATAGCAGTATAGTGGAGGACAGCGCCACCTATTGGTAGGTTCTATATAATAGCAGTATAGTGGAGGACAGCGCCACCTATTGGAAGGTTCTATGTAATAGCAGTACAGTGGAGAACAGCGCCACCTATTGGAAGGTTCTATGTAATAGCAGTATAGTGGAGGACAGCGCCACCTATTGGAAGGTTCTATGTAATAGCAGTATAGTGGAGGACAGCGCCATCTATTGGAATGTTCTATGTAATAGCAGTATAGTGGATGGGTCTATGTAATAGCAGTATAGTGGAGGACAGCGCCACATATTGGAAGGTTCTATGTAATAGCAGTATAGTGGATGGGTCTATGTAATAGCAGTATAGTGGAGGACAGCGCCACCTATTGGAAGGTTCTATGTAATAGCAGTATAGTGGAGGACAGCGCCACCTATTGGAAGGTTCTATGTTATAGCAGTATAGTGGAGTACAGCGCCACCTATTGGAATGTTTTATGTAATAGCAGTATAGTGGAGGACAGCGCCACATATTGGAAGGTTCTATGTAATAGCAGTATAGTGGATGGGTCTGTGTAATAGCAGTATAGTGGAGGACAGCACCACCTATTGGAATGTTCTATGTAATAGCAGTATAATGGAGGACAGCGCCACCTATTGGAAGGTTCTATGTAATAGCAGTATAGTGGAGGACAGCGCCACCTATTGGAAGGTTCTATGTAATAGCAGTATAGTGGAGGACAGCGCCACCTATTGGAATGTTCTATGTAATAGCAGTATAGTGGAGGACAGCGCCACCTATTGGAAGGTTCTATGTAATAGCAGTATAGTGGAGGACAGCGCCACCTATTGGTAGGTTCTATGTAATAGCAGTATAGTGGAGGACAGCGCCACCTATTGGAAGGTTCTATGTAATAGCAGTATAGTGGAGGACAGCGCAACCTATTGGAAGGTTCTATGTAATAGCAGTATAGTGGAGAACAGCGCCACCTACTGGAGGGGTCTATGTAATAGCAATATAGTGGAGGACAGCGCCACCTATTGGAAGGTTCTATGTAATAGCAGTATAGTAAAGGACAGTGCCACCTATTGGAAGGTTCTATGTAATAGCAGTATAGTGGAGGACAGCGCCACCTATTGGAATGTTCTATGTAATAGCAGTTTAGCGGAGGACAGCCCCACATATTGGAAGGTTCTATGTAATAGCAGTATAGTGGAGGACAGCGCCACCTATTGGAAGGTTCTATGTAATAGCAGTATAGAGGAGAACAGCGCCACCTACTGGAGGGGTCTATGTAATAGCAGTATAGTGGAGGACAGCGCCACCTAATGGAATGTTCTATGTAATAGCAGTATAGTGGAGGACAACGCCACCTATTGGAAGGTTCTATGTAATAGCAGTATAGTGGAGGACAGCGCCACCTATTGGAAGGTTCTATGTAATAGCAGTATAGTGGATGGGTCTATGTAATAGCAGTATAGTGGAGGATAGCGCCACCTATTGGAAGGTTCTATGTAATAGCAGTACAGTGGAGAACAGCGCCACCTATTGGAAGGTTCTATATAATAGCAGTATAGTGGAGGACAGCGCCACCTATTGGAAGGTTCTATGTAATAGCAGTATAGTGGAGGACAGCGCCACCTATTGGTAGGTTCTATATAATAGCAGTATAGTGGAGGACAGCGCCACCTATTGGAAGGTTCTATGTAATAGCAGTACAGTGGAGAACAGCGCCACCTATTGGAAGGTTCTATGTAATAGCAGTATAGTGGAGGACAGCGCCACCTATTGGAAGGTTCTATGTAATAGCAGTATAGTGGAGGACAGCGCCATCTATTGGAATGTTCTATGTAATAGCAGTATAGTGGAGGACAGCGCCACCTATTGGAAGGTTCTATGTAATAGCATTATAGGGGAGGACAGCGCCACCTATTGGAATGTTCTATGTAATAGCAGTATAGTGGAGGACAGCGCCACCTATTGGTAGGTTCTATATAATAGCAGTATAGTGGAGGACAGCGCCACCTATTGGAAGGTTCTATGTAATAGCAGTACAGTGGAGAACAGCGCCACCTATTGGAAGGTTCTATGTAATAGCAGTATAGTGGAGGACAGCGCCACCTATTGGAAGGTTCTATGTAATAGCAGTATAGTGGAGGACAGCGCCATCTATTGGAATGTTCTATGTAATAGCAGTATAGTGGAGGACAGCGCCACCTATTGGAAGGTTCTATGTAATAGCATTATAGGGGAGGACAGCGCCACCTATTGGAATGTTCTATGTAATAGCAGTATAGTGGAGGACAGCGCCACCTATTGGAAGGTTCTATGTAATAGCAGTATAGTGGAGGACAGCGCCACCTATTGGAAGGTTCTATGTAATAGCAGTATAGTTGAGGACAGCGCCACCTATTGGAATGTTCTATGTAATAGCAGTATAGTGGAGGACAGCGCCACATATTGGAAGGTTCTATGTAATAGCAGTATAGTGGATGGGTCTATGTAATAGCAGTATAGTGGAGGACAGCGCCACCTATTGGAAGGTTCTATGTATTAGCAGTATAGTGGAGGACAGCGCCACCTATTGGAAGGTTCTATGTAATAGCAGTATAGTGGAGGACAGCACCACCTATTGGAATGTTCTATGTAATAGCAGTATAGTGGAGGACAGCGCCACCTATTGGAATGTTCTATGTAATAGCAGTATAGTGGAGGACAGCGCCACATATTGGAAGGTTCTATGTAATAGCAGTATAGTGGAGGACAGCGCCACCTATTGTAATGTTCTATGTCATAGCAGTTTAGTGGAGGATAGCGCCACCTATTGGAAGGTTCTATGTAACAGCAGTACAGTGGAGAACAGCGCCACCTATTGGAAGGTTCTATGTAATAGCAGTATAGTGGAGGACAGCGCCACCTATTGGAAGGTTCTATGTAATAGCAGTATAGTGGAGGACAGCGCCACCTATTGGAATGTTCTATGTAAAAGCAGTATAGTGGAGGACAGTGCCACCTATTGGAAGGTTCTATGTAATAGCAGTATAGTGGAGGACAGCGCCACCTATTGGAAGGTTCTATGTAATAGCAGTATAGTGGAGGACAGCGCCACCTATTGGAATGTTCTATGTAATAGCAGTATAGTGGAGGACAGCGCCACCTATGGGTAGGTTCTATATAATAGCAGTATAGTGGAGGACAGCGCCACCTATTGGAATGTTCTATGTAATAGCAGTAGAGTGGAGGACAGCGCCACCTATTGGAAGGTTCTATGTAATTGCAGTATAGTGGAGGACAGCGCCACCTATTGGAAGGTTCTATGTAATAGCAGTATAGTGGAGGACAGCGCCACCTATTGGAAGGTTCTATGTAATAGCAGTATAGTGGAGGACAGCGCCACCTATTGGAAGGTTCTATGTAATAGCAGTATAGTGGAGAACAGCGCCACCTACTGGAGGGGTCTATGTGATAGCAGTATAGTGGAGGACAGCGCCACCTATTGGAAGGACCTATGTAATAGCAGTATAGTGGAGAACAGCGCCACCTATTGGAAGGTTCTATGTAATAGCAGTATAGTGGAGGACAGCACCACCTATTGGAAGGTTCTATATAATAGCAGTATAGTGGAGGACAGCGCCACCTATTGGAATGTTCTATGTAATAGCAGTATAGTGGAGGACAGCGCCACCTATTGGAATGTTCTATGTAATAGCAGTATAGTGGAGGGCAGCGCCACCTATTGGAAGGTTCTATGTAATAGCATTATAGTGGAGGACAGCGCCACCTATTGGAAGGTTCTATGTAATAGCATTATAGTGGAGGACAGCGCCACCTATTGGAATGTTCTATGTAATAGCAGTATAGTGGAGGATAGCGCCACCTATTGGAAGGTTCTATGTAATAGCAGTACAGTGGAGAACAGCGCCACCTATTGGAAGGTTCTATGTAATAGCAGTATAGTGGAGGACAGCGCCACCTATTGGAAGGTTCTATGTAATAGTAGTATAGTGGAGGACAGCGCCACCTATTGGTAGGTTCTATATAATAGCAGTATAGTGGAGGACAGCGGCACCTATTGGAAGGTTCTATGTAATAGCAGTATAGTGGAGGACAGCGCCACCTATTGGAAGGTTCTATATAATAGCAGTATAGTGGAGGACAGCGCCACCTATTGGAAGGTTCTATGTAATAGCATTACAGTGAAGGACAGTGCCACCTATAGGAATGTTCTATGTAATAGCAGTATAGTGGGGGACAGCGCCACCTATTGGATGGTTCTATGTAATAGCAGTATAGTGGAGGACAGCACCACCTATTGGAAGATTCTATGTAATAGCAGTATAGTGGAGGACAGCGCCACCTATTGGAATGTTCTATGTAATAGCAGTATAGTGGAGGACAGCGCCACCTATTGGAAGATTCTATGTAATAGCAGTACAGTGGAGAACAGCGCCACCTATTGGAAGGTTCTATATAATAGCAGTATAGTGGAGGACAGCGCCACCTATTGGAATGTTCTATGTAATAGCAGTATAGTGGAGGACAGCGCCACCTATTGGAATGTTCTATGTAATAGCAGTATAGTGGAGGGCAGCGCCACCTATTGGAAGGTTCTATGTAATAGCATTATAGTGGAGGACAGCGCCACCTATTGGAATGTTCTATGTATTAGCAGTATAGTGGAGGACAGCGCCACCTATTGGAAGGTTCTATGTAATAGCAGTATAGTGGAGGACAGCACCACCTATTGGAATGTTCTATGTAATAGCAGTATAGTGGAGGACAGCGCCACCTATTGGAAGGTTCTATGTAATAGCAGTATAGTGGAGAACAGCGCCACCTACTGGAGGGGTCTATGTAATAGCAGTATAGTGGAGGACAGCGCCACCTACTGGAGGGGTCTATGTAATAGCAGTACAGTGGAGAACAGCGCCACCTATTGGAAGGTTGTATATAATAGCAGTATAGTGGAGGACAGCGCCACCTATTGGAATGTTCTATGTAATAGCAGTATAGTGGAGGACAGCGCCACCTATTGGAATGTTCTATGTAATAGCAGTATAGTGGAGGACAGCGCCACCTATTGGAAGGTTCTATGTAATAGCAGTATAGTGGAGGACAGCACCACCTATTGGAAGGTTCTATATAATAGCAGTATAGTGGAGGACAGCGCCACCTACTGGAGGGGTCTATGTAATAGCAATATAGTGGAGGACAGCGCCACCTATTGGAATGTTCTATGTAATAGCAGTATAGCGGAGGACAGCCCCACATATTGGAAGGTTCTATGTAATAGCAGTATAGTGGAGGACAGTGCCACCTATTGGAAGGTTCTATGTAATAGCAGTATAGTGGAGGACAGCGCCACCTATTGGAAGGTTCTATGTAATAGCAGTATAGTGGAGGACAGTGCCACCTATTGGAATGTTCTATGTAATAGCAGTATAGTGGAGGACAGCGCCACATATTGGAAGGTTCTATGTAATAGCAGTATAGTGGATGGGTCTATGTAATAGCAGTGTAGTGGAGGACAGCGCCACCTATTGGAAGGTTCTATGTATTAGCAGTATAGTGGAGGACAGCGCCACCTATTGGAAGGTTCTATGTAATAGCAGTATAGTGGAGGACAGCGCCACCTATTGGAATGTTCTATGTAATAGCAGTATAGTGGAGGACAGCGCCACCTACTGGAGGGGTCTATGTAATAGCAGTATAGTGGAGGACAGCGCCACCTACTGGAGGGGTCTATGTAATAGCAGTATAGTGGAGGACAGCGCCACCTATTGGAATGTTCTATGTAATAGCAGTATAGTGGAGGACAGCGCCACCTATTGGAAGGTTCTATGTAATAGCATTATAGTGGAGGACAGCGCCACCTATTGGAATGTTCTATGTAATAGCAGTATAGTGGAGGACAGCGCCACCTATTGGAAGGTTCTATGTAATAGCAGTATAGTGGAGGACAGCGCCAACTATTGGAAGGTTCTATGTAATAGCAGTATAGTGGAGGACAGCGCCACCTATTGGAATGTTCTATGTAATAGCAGTATAGTGGAGGACAGCGCCACCTATGGGTAGGTTCTATATAATAGCAGTATAGTGGAGGACAGCGCCACATATTGGAATGTTCTATGTAATAGCAGTATAGTGGAGGACAGCGCCACCTATTGGAATGTTCTATGTAATAGCAGTATAGTGGAGGACAGCGCCACCTATTGGAATGTTCTATGTAATAGCAGTATAGTGGAGGACAGCGCCACCTATTGGAAGGTTCTATGTAATAGCAGTATAGTGGAGCACAGCGCCACCTATTGGAAGGTTCTATGTAATAGCAGTATAGTGGAGGACAGCGCCACCTATTGGAATGTTCTATGTCATAGCAGTATAGTGGAGGATAGCGCCACCTATTGGAAGGTTCTATGCAATAGCAGTACAGTGGAGAACAGCGCCACCTATTGGAATGTTCTATGTAATAGCAGTATAGTGGAGGACAGCGCCACCTATTGGAAGGTTCTATGTAATAGCAGTATAGTGGAGGACAGCGCCACCTATTGGAAGGTTCTATGTAATAGCATTATAGTGGAGGACAGCGCCACCTATTGGAATGTTCTATGTAATAGCAGTATAGTGGAGGACAGCGCCACCTATTGGAAGGTTCTATGTAATAGCAGTATAGTGGAGGACAGCGCCACCTATTGGAAGGTTCTATGTAATAGCAGTATAGTGGAGGACAGCGCCAACTATTGGAATGTTCTATGTAATAGCAGTATAGTGGAGGATAGCGCCACCTATTGGAAGGTTCTATGTAATAGCAGTACAGTGGAGAACAGCGCCACCTATTGGAAGGTTCTATGTAATAGCAGTATAGTGGAGGACAGCGCCACCTATTGGAAGGTTCTATGTAATAGCAGTATAGTGGAGGACAGCGCCACCTATGGGTAGGTTCTATGTAATAGCAGTATAGTGGAGGACAGCGCCACCTATGGGTAGGTTCTATATAATAGCAGTATAGTGGAGGACAGCGCCACATATTGGAAGGTTCTATGTAATAGCAGTATAGTGGATGGGTCTATGTAATAGCAGTATAGTGGAGGACAGCGCCACCTATTGGAAGGTTCTATGTAATAGCAGTATAGTGGAGGACAGCGCCACCTATTGGAAGGTTCTATGTAATAGCAGTATAGTGGAGGACAGCACCACCTATTGGAATGTTCTATGTAATAGCAGTATAGTGGAGGACAGCGCCACCTATTGGAAGGTTCTATGTAATAGCAGTATAGTGGAGGACAGCGCCACCTATTGGAAGGTTCTATGTAATAGCAGTATAGTGGAGGACAGCGCCACCTATTGGAAGGTTCTATGTAATAGCAGTATAGTGGAGAACAGCGCCACCTACTGGAGGGGTCTATGTAATAGCAATATAGTGGAGGACAGCGCCACCTATTGGAAGGTTCTATGTAATAGCAGTATAGTGGAGGACAGTGCCACCTATTGGAAGGTTCTATGTAATAGCAGTATAGTGGAGGACAGCGCCACCTATTGGAATGTTCTATGTAATAGCAGTATAGCGGAGGACAGCCCCACATATTGGAAGGTTCTATGTAATAGCAGTATAGTGGAGGACAGCGCCACCTATTGGAAGGTTCTATGTAATAGCAGTATAGAGGAGAACAGCGCCACCTACTGGAGGGGTCTATGTAATAGCAGTATAGTGGAGGACAGCGCCACCTAATGGAATGTTCTATGTAATAGCAGTATAGTGGAGGACAACGCCCCCTATTGGAAGGTTCTATGTAATAGCAGTATAGTGGAGGACAGCGCCACCTATTGGAAGGTTCTATGTAATAGCAGTATAGTGGAGGACAGCGCCACCTATTGGAAGGTTCTATGTAATAGCAGTATAGTGGAGGACAGCGCCACCTATTGGAATGTTCTATGTAATAGCAGTATAGTGGAGGACAGCGCCACATATTGGAAGGTTCTATGTAATAGCAGTATAGTGGAGGACAGCGCCACCTATTGGAATGTTCTATGTAATAGCAGTATAGTGGAGGATAGCGCCACCTATTGGAAGGTTCTATGTAATAGCAGTATAGTGGAGAACAGCGCCACCTATTGGAAGGTTCTATGTAATAGCAGTATAGTGGAGAACAGCGCCACCTATTGGAATGTTGTATGTAATAGCAGTATAGTGGAGGACAGCGCCACCTATTGGAAGGTTCTATGTAATAGCAGTATAATGGAGGACAGCGCCACCTATTGGAATGTTCTATGTAATAGCAGTATAGTGGAGGACAGCGCCACATATTGGAAGGTTCTATGTAATAGCAGTATAGTGGAGGACAGCGCCACCTATTGGAATGTTCTATGTAATAGCAGTATAGTGGAGGATAGCGCCACCTATTGGAAGGTTCTATGTAATAGCAGTATAGTGGAGAACAGCGCCACCTATTGGAAGGTTCTATGTAATAGCAGTATAGTGGAGGACAGCGCCACCTATTGGAATGTTGTATGTAATAGCAGTATAGTGGAGGACAGCGCCACCTATTGGAAGGTTCTATGTAATAGCATTATAGTGGAGGACAGCGCCACCTATTGGAATGTTCTATGTAATAGCAGTATAGTGGAGGATAGCGCCACCTATTGGAAGGTTCTATGTAATAGCAGTATAGTGGAGGACAGCGCCACCTATTGGAAGGTTCTATGTAATAGCAGTATAGAGGAGAACAGCGCCACCTACTGGAGGGGTCTATGTAATAGCAGTATAGTGGAGGACAGCGCCAACTAATGGAATGTTCTATGTAATAGCAGTATAGTGGAGGACAACGCCACCTATTGGAAGGTTCTATGTAATAGCAGTATAGTGGAGGACAGCGCCACCTATTGGAAGGTTCTATGTAATAGCAGTATAGTGGAGGACAGCGCCACCTATTGGAAGGTTCTATGTAATAGCAGTATAGTGGAGGACAGCGCCACCTATTGGAATGTTCTATGTAATAGCAGTATAGTGGAGGACAGCGCCACCTATTGGAAGGTTCTATGTAATAGCAGTATAGTGGAGGACAGCGCCACCTATTGGAATGTTCTATGTAATAGCAGTATAGTGGAGGACAGCGCCACATATTGGAAGGTTCTATGTAATAGCAGTATAGTGGAGGACAGCGCCACCTATTGGAATGTTCTATGTAATAGCAGTATAGTGGAGGATAGCGCCACCTATTGGAAGGTTCTATGTAATAGCAGTATAGTGGAGAACAGCGCCACCTATTGGAAGGTTCTATGTAATAGCAGTATAGTGGAGGACAGCGCCACCTATTGGAATGTTGTATGTAATAGCAGTATAGTGGAGGACAGCGCCACCTATTGGAAGGTTCTATGTAATAGCAGTATAGTGGAGGACAGCGCCACCTATTGTAATGTTCTATGTAATAGCAGTATAGTGGATGGGTCTATGTAATAGCAGTATAGTGGAGGACAGCGCCACATATTGGAAGGTTCTATGTAATAGCAGTATAGTGGATGGGTCTATGTAATAGCAGTATAGTGGAGGACAGCGCCACCTATTGGAAGGTTCTATGTAATAGCAGTATAGTGGAGGACAGCGCCACCTATTGGAAGGTTCTATGTTATAGCAGTATAGTGGAGGACAGCGCCACCTATTGGAATGTTTTATGTAATAGCAGTATAGTGGAGGACAGCGCCACATATTGGAAGGTTCTATGTAATAGCAGTATAGTGGATGGGTCTGTGTAATAGCAGTATAGTGGAGGACAGCACCACCTATTGGAATGTTCTATGTAATAGCAGTATAGTGGAGGACAGCGCCACCTATTGGAAGGTTCTATGTAATAGCAGTATAGTGGAGGACAGCGCCACCTATTGGAAGGTTCTATGTAATAGCAGTATAGTGGAGGACAGCGCCACCTATTGGAATGTTTTATGTAATAGCAGTATAGTGGAGGACAGCGCCACCTATTGGAATGTTTTATGTAATAGCAGTATAGTGGAGGACAGCGCCACCTATTGGAAGGTTCTATGTAATAGCAGTATAGTGGAGGACAGCGCCACCTATTGGAAGGTTCTATGTAATAGCAGTATAGTGGAGGACAGCGCCACCTATTGGAAGGTTCTATGTAATAGCAGTATAGTGGAGGACAGCGCAACCTATTGGAAGGTTCTATGTAATAGCAGTATAGTGGAGAACAGCGCCACCTACTGGAGGGGTCTATGTAATAGCAATATAGTGGAGGACAGCGCCACCTATTGGAAGGTTCTATGTAATAGCAGTATAGTGGAGGACAGTGCCACCTATTGGAAGGTTCTATGTAATAGCAGTATAGTGGAGGACAGCGCCACCTATTGGAATGTTCTATGTAATAGCAGTATAGTGGAGGACAGCGCCACCTATTGGAAGGTTCTATGTAATAGCAGTATAGAGGAGAACAGCGCCACCTACTGGAGGGGTCTATGTAATAGCAGTATAGTGGAGGACAGCGCCACCTAATGGAATGTTCTATGTAATAGCAGTATAGTGGAGGACAACGCCACCTATTGGAAGGTTCTATGTAATAGCAGTATAGTGGAGGACAGCACCACCTATTGGAAGGTTCTATGTAATAGCAGTATAGTGGATGGGTCTATGTAATAGCAGTATAGTGGAGGATAGCGCCACCTATTGGAAGGTTCTATGTAATAGCAGTACAATGGAGAACAGCGCCACCTATTGGAAGGTTCTATATAATAGCAGTATAGTGGAGGACAGCGCCACCTATTGGAAGGTTCTATGTAATAGCAGTATAGTGGAGGACAGCGCCACCTATTGGTAGGTTCTTTATAATAGCAGTATAGTGGAGGACAGCGCCACCTATTGGAAGGTTCTATGTAATAGCAGTATAGTGGAGGACAGCGCCATCTATTGGAATGTTCTATGTAATAGCAGTATAGTGGAGGACAGCACCACCTATTGGAAGGTTCTATGTAATAGCATTATAGTGGAGGACAGCGCCACCTATTGGAATGTTCTATGTAATAGCAGTATAGTGGAGGACAGCGCCACCTATTGGAAGGTTCTATGTAATAGCAGTATAGTGGAGGACAGCGCCACCTATTGGAAGGTTCTATGTAATAGCAGTATAGTTGAGGACAGCGCCACCTATTGGAATGTTCTATGTAATAGCAGTATAGTGGAGGACAGCGCCACATATTGGAAGGTTCTATGTAATAGCAGTATAGTGGATGGGTCTATGTAATAGCAGTATAGTGGAGGACAGCGCCACCTATTGGAAGGTTCTATGTATTAGCAGTATAGTGGAGGACAGCGCCACCTATTGGAAGGTTCTATGTAATAGCAGTATAGTGGAGGACAGCACCACCTATTGGAATGTTCTATGTAATAGCAGTATAGTGGAGGACAGCGCCACCTATTGGAATGTTCTATGTAATAGCAGTATAGTGGAGGACAGCGCCACATATTGGAAGGTTCTATGTAATAGCAGTATAGTGGAGGACAGCGCCACCTATGGGTAGGTTCTATATAATAGCAGTATAGTGGAGGACAGCGCCACCTATTGGAATGTTCTATGTAATAGCAGTAGAGTGGAGGACAGCGCCACCTATTGGATGGTTCTATGTAATTGCAGTATAGTGGAGGACAGCGCCACCTATTGGAAGGTTCTATGTAATAGCAGTATAGTGGAGGACAGCGCCACCTATTGGAAGGTTCTATGTAATAGCAGTATAGTGGAGGACAGCGCCACCTATTGGAAGGTTCTATGTAATAGCAGTATAGTGGAGAACAGCGCCACCTACTGGAGGGGTCTATGTAATAGCAGTATAGTGGAGGACAGCGCCACCTATTGGAAGGACCTATGTAATAGCAGTATAGTGGAGAACAGCGCCACCTATTGGAAGGTTCTATGTAATAGCAGTATAGTGGAGGACAGCACCACCTATTGGAAGGTTCTATATAATAGCAGTATAGTGGAGGACAGCGCCACCTATTGGAATGTTCTATGTAATAGCAGTATAGTGGAGGACAGCGCCACCTATTGGAAGGTTCTATGTAATAGCAGTAGAGTGGAGGACAGCGCCACCTATTGGAATGTTCTATGTTAATAGCAGTATAGTGGAGGACAGCGCCACCTATTGGAATGTTCTATGTAATAGCAGTATAGTGGAGGGCAGCGCCACCTATTGGAAGGTTCTATGTAATAGCATTATAGTGGAGGATGGCGCCACCTATTGGAAGGTTCTATGTAATAGCAGTACAGTGGAGAACAGCGCCACCTATTGGAAGGTTCTATGTAATAGCAGTATAGTGGAGGACAGCGCCACCTATTGGAATGTTCTATGTAATAGCAGTATAGTGGAGGACAGCGCCACATATTGGAAGGTTCTATGTAATAGCAGTATAGTGGAGGACAGCGCCACCTATGGGTAGGTTCTATATAATAGCAGTATAGTGGAGGACAGCGCCACCTATTGGAATGTTCTATGTAATAGCAGTAGAGTGGAGGACAGCGCCACCTATTGGATGGTTCTATGTAATTGCAGTATAGTGGAGGACAGCGCCACCTATTGGAAGGTTCTATGTAATAGCAGTATAGTGGAGGACAGCGCCACCTATTGGAAGGTTCTATGTAATAGCAGTATAGTGGAGGACAGCGCCACCTATTGGAAGGTTCTATGTAATAGCAGTATAGTGGAGAACAGCGCCACCTACTGGAGGGGTCTATGTAATAGCAGTATAGTGGAGGACAGCGCCACCTATTGGAAGGACCTATGTAATAGCAGTATAGTGGAGAACAGCGCCACCTATTGGAAGGTTCTATGTAATAGCAGTATAGTGGAGGACAGCACCACCTATTGGAAGGTTCTATATAATAGCAGTATAGTGGAGGACAGCGCCACCTATTGGAATGTTCTATGTAATAGCAGTATAGTGGAGGACAGCGCCACCTATTGGAAGGTTCTATGTAATAGCAGTAGAGTGGAGGACAGCGCCACCTATTGGAATGTTCTATGTTAATAGCAGTATAGTGGAGGACAGCGCCACCTATTGGAATGTTCTATGTAATAGCAGTATAGTGGAGGGCAGCGCCACCTATTGGAAGGTTCTATGTAATAGCATTATAGTGGAGGATGGCGCCACCTATTGGAAGGTTCTATGTAATAGCAGTACAGTGGAGAACAGCGCCACCTATTGGAAGGTTCTATGTAATAGCAGTATAGTGGAGGACAGCGCCACCTATTGGAAGGTTCTATGTAATAGCATTACAGTGAAGGACAGCGCCACCTATAGGAATGTTCTATGTAATAGCAGTATAGTGGAGGACAGCGCCACCTATTGGAAGGTTCTATGTAATAGCAGTATAGTGGAGGACAGCACCACCTATTGGAAGATTCTATGTAATAGCAGTATAGTGGAGGACAGCGCCACCTATTGGAATGTTCTATGTAATAGCAGTATAGTGGAGGACAGCGCCACCTATTGGAAGATTCTATGTAATAGCAGTACAGTGGAGAACAGCGCCACCTATTGGAAGGTTCTATATAATAGCAGTATAGTGGAGGACAGCGCCACCTATTGGAATGTTCTATGTAATAGCAGTATAGTGGAGGACAGCGCCACCTATTGGAATGTTCTATGTAATAGCAGTATAGTGGAGGGCAGCGCCACCTATTGGAAGGTTCTATGTAATAGCATTATAGTGGAGGACAGCGCCACCTATTGGAATGTTCTATGTAATAGCAGTATAGTGGAGGACAGCGCCACCTATTGGAAGGTTCTATGTAATAGCAGTATAGTGGAGGACAGCGCCACCTATTGGAAGGTTCTATGTAATAGCAGTATAGTGGAGGACAGCGCCACCTATTGGAATGTTCTATGTAATAGCAGTATAGTGGAGGATAGCGCCACCTATTGGAAGGTTCTATGTAATAGCAGTACAGTGGAGAACAGCGCCACCTATTGGAAGGTTCTATGTAATAGCAGTATAGTGGATGGGTCTATGTAATAGCAGTATAGAGGAGAACAGCGCCACCTACTGGAGGGGTCTATGTAATAGCAGTATAGTGGAGGACAGCGCCACCTAATGGAATGTTCTATGTAATAGCAGTATAGTGGAGGACAACGCCACCTATTGGAAGGTTCTATGTAATAGCAGTATAGTGGAGGACAGCGCCACCTATTGGAAGGTTCTATGTAATAGCAGTATAGTGGAGGACAGCGCCACCTATTGGAAGGTTCTATGTAATAGCAGTATAGTGGAGGACAGCGCCACCTATTGGAATGTTCTATGTAATAGCAGTATAGTGGAGGACAGCGCCACATATTGGAAGGTTCTATGTAATAGCAGTATAGTGGAGGACAGCGCCACCTATTGGAATGTTCTATGTAATAGCAGTATAGTGGAGGATAGCGCCACCTATTGGAAGGTTCTATGTAATAGCAGTATAGTGGAGAACAGCGCCACCTATTGGAAGGTTCTATGTAATAGCAGTATAGTGGAGGACAGCGCCACCTATTGGAATGTTGTATGTAATAGCAGTATAGTGGAGGACAGCGCCACCTATTGGAAGGTTCTATGTAATAGCAGTATAGTGGAGGACAGCGCCACCTATTGTAATGTTCTATGTAATAGCAGTATAGTGGATGGGTCTATGTAATAGCAGTATAGTGGAGGACAGCGCCACATATTGGAAGGTTCTATGTAATAGCAGTATAGTGGATGGGTCTATGTAATAGCAGTATAGTGGAGGACAGCGCCACCTATTGGAAGGTTCTATGTATTAGCAGTATAGTGGAGGACAGCGCCACCTATTGGAAGGTTCTATGTAATAGCAGTATAGTGGAGGACAGCGCCACCTATTGGAAGGTTCTATGTTATAGCAGTATAGTGGAGGACAGCGCCACCTATTGGAATGTTTTATGTAATAGCAGTATAGTGGAGGACAGCGCCACATATTGGAAGGTTCTATGTAATAGCAGTATAGTGGATGGGTCTGTGTAATAGCAGTATAGTGGAGGACAGCACCACCTATTGGAATGTTCTATGTAATAGCAGTATAGTGGAGGACAGCGCCACCTATTGGAAGGTTCTATGTAATAGCAGTATAGTGGAGGACAGCGCCACCTATTGGAAGGTTCTATGTAATAGCAGTATAGTGGAGGACAGCGCCACCTATTGGAATGTTTTATGTAATAGCAGTATAGTGGAGGACAGCGCCACCTATTGGAAGGTTCTATGTAATAGCAGTATAGTGGAGGACAGCGCCACCTATTGGAAGGTTCTATGTAATAGCAGTATAGTGGAGGACAGCGCCACCTATTGGAAGGTTCTATGTAATAGCAGTATAGTGGAGGACAGCGCAACCTATTGGAAGGTTCTATGTAATAGCAGTATAGTGGAGAACAGCGCCACCTACTGGAGGGGTCTATGTAATAGCAATATAGTGGAGGACAGCGCCACCTATTGGAAGGTTCTATGTAATAGCAGTATAGTGGAGGACAGTGCAACCTATTGGAAGGTTCTATGTAATAGCAGTATAGTGGAGGACAGCGCCACCTATTGGAATGTTCTATGTAATAGCAGTTTAGCGGAGGACAGCCCCACATATTGGAAGGTTCTATGTAATAGCAGTATAGTGGAGGACAGCGCCACCTATTGGAAGGTTCTATGTAATAGCAGTATAGAGGAGAACAGCGCCACCTACTGGAGGGGTCTATGTAATAGCAGTATAGTGGAGGACAGCGCCACCTAATGGAATGTTCTATGTAATAGCAGTATAGTGGAGGACAACGCCACCTATTGGAAGGTTCTATGTAATAGCAGTATAGTGGAGGACAGCGCCACCTATTGGAAGGTTCTATGTAATAGCAGTATAGTGGATGCGTCTATGTAATAGCAGTATAGTGGAGGATAGCGCCACCTATTGGAAGGTTCTATGTAATAGCAGTACAGTGGAGAACAGCGCCACCTATTGGAAGGTTCTATATAATAGCAGTATAGTGGAGGACAGCGCCACCTATTGGAAGGTTCTATGTAATAGCAGTATAGTGGAGGACAGCGCCACCTATTGGTAGGTTCTATATAATAGCAGTATAGTGGAGGACAGCGCCACCTATTGGAAGGTTCTATGTAATAGCAGTACAGTGGAGAACAGCGCCACCTATTGGAAGGTTCTATGTAATAGCAGTATAGTGGAGGACAGCGCCACCTATTGGAAGGTTCTATGTAATAGCAGTATAGTGGAGGACAGCGCCATCTATTGGAATGTTCTATGTAATAGCAGTATAGTGGAGGACAGCGCCACCTATTGGAAGGTTCTATGTAATAGCATTATAGTGGAGGACAGCGCCACCTATTGGAATGTTCTATGTAATAGCAGTATAGTGGAGGACAGCGCCACCTATTGGAAGGTTCTATGTAATAGCAGTATAGTGGAGGACAGCGCCACCTATTGGAAGGTTCTATGTAATAGCAGTATAGTTGAGGACAGCGCCACCTATTGGAATGTTCTATGTAATAGCATGTAATAGCAGTATAGTGGATGGGTCTATGTAATAGCAGTATAGTGGAGGACAGCACCACCTATTGGAATGTTCTATGTAATAGCAGTGTAGTGGAGGACAGCGCCACCTATTGGAATGTTCTATGTAATAGCAGTATAGTGGAGGACAGCGCCACATATTGGAAGGTTCTATGTAATAGCAGTATAGTGGAGGACAGCGCCACCTATTGTAATGTTCTATGTCATAGCAGTTTAGTGGAGGATAGCGCCACCTATTGGAAGGTTCTATGTAACAGCAGTACAGTGGAGAACAGCGCCACCTATTGGAAGGTTCTATGTAATAGCAGTATAGTGGAGGACAGCGCCACCTATTGGAAGGTTCTATGTAATAGCAGTATAGTGGAGGACAGCGCCACCTATTGGAATGTTCTATGTAATAGCAGTATAGTGGAGGACAGCGCCACCTATTGGAAGGTTCTATGTAATAGCAGTATAGTGGAGGACAGCGCCACCTATTGGAAGGTTCTATGTAATAGCAGTATAGTGGAGGACAGCGCCACCTATGGGTAGGTTCTATATAATAGCAGTATAGTGGAGGACAGCGCCACCTATTGGAATGTTCTATGTAATAGCAGTAGAGTGGAGGACAGCGCCACCTATTGGAAGGTTCTATGTAATTGCAGTATAGTGGAGGACAGCGCCACCTATTGGAAGGTTCTATGTAATAGCAGTATAGTGGAGGACAGCGCCACCTATTGGAAGGTTCTATGTAATAGCAGTATAGTGGAGGACAGCGCCACCTATTGGAAGGTTCTATGTAATAGCAGTATAGTGGAGAACAGCGCCACCTACTGGAGGGGTCTATGTAATAGCAGTATAGTGGAGGACAGCGCCACCTATTGGAAGGACCTATATAATAGCAGTATAGTGGAGAACAGCGCCACCTATTGGAAGGTTCTATGTAATAGCAGTATAGTGGAGGACAGCGCAACCTATTGGAAGGTTCTATATAATAGCAGTATAGTGGAGGACAGCGCCACCTATTGGAAGGTTCTATGTAATAGCATTACAGTGAAGGACAGCGCCACCTATAGGAATGTTCTATGTAATAGCAGTATAGTGGAGGACAGCGCCACCTATTGGAAGGTTCTATGTAATAGCAGTATAGTGGAGGACAGCACCACATATTGGAAGATTCTATGTAATAGCAGTATAGTGGAGGACAGCGCCACCTATTGGAATGTTCTATGTAATAGCAGTATAGTGGAGGACAGCGCCACCTATTGGAAGATTCTATGTAATAGCAGTACAGTGGAGAACAGCGCCACCTATTGGAAGGTTCTATATAATAGCAGTATAGTGGAGGACAGCGCCACCTATTGGAATGTTCTATGTAATAGCAGTATAGTGGAGGACAGCGCCACCTATTGGAATGTTCTATGTAATAGCAGTATAGTGGAGGGCATCGCCACCTATTGGAAGGTTCTATGTAATAGCATTATAGTGGAGGACAGCGCCACCTATTGGAATGTTCTATGTAATAGCAGTATAGTGGAGGACAGCGCCACCTATTGGAAGGTTCTATGTAATAGCAGTATAGTGGAGGACAGCGCCACCTATTGGAAGGTTCTATGTAATAGCAGTATAGTGGAGGACAGCGCCACCTATTGGAATGTTCTATGTAATAGCAGTATAGTGGAGGATAGCGCCACCTATTGGAAGGTTCTATGTAATAGCAGTACAGTGGAGAACAGCGCCACCTATTGGAAGGTTCTATGTAATAGCAGTATAGTGGATGGGTCTATGTAATAGCAGTATAGTGGAGGACAGCGCCACCTATTGGAAGATTCTATGTATTAGCAGTATAGTGGAGGACAGCGCCACCTATTGGAAGGTTCTATGTAATAGCAGTATAGTGGAGGACAGCACCACCTATTGGAAGGTTCTATGTAATAGCAGTATAGTGGAGAACAGCGCCACCTACTGGAGGGGTCTATGTAATAGCAGTATAGTGGAGGACAGCGCCACCTACTGGAGGGGTCTATGTAATAGCAGTACAGTGGAGAACAGCGCCACCTATTGGAAGGTTCTATATAATAGCAGTATAGTGGAGGACAGCGCCACCTATTGGAATGTTCTATGTAATAGCAGTATAGTGGAGGACAGCGCCACCTATTGGAATGTTCTATGTAATAGCAGTATAGTGGAGGACAGCGCAACATATTGGAAGGTTCTATGTAATAGCAGTATAGTGGAGGACAGCACCACCTATTGGAAGGTTCTATATAATAGCAGTATAGTGGAGGACAGCGCCACCTACTGGAGGGGTCTATGTAATAGCAATATAGTGGAGGACAGCGCCACCTATTGGAATGTTCTATGTAATAGCAGTATAGCGGAGGACAGCCCCACATATTGGAAGGTTCTATGTAATAGCAGTATAGTGGAGGACAGTGCCACCTATTGGAAGGTTCTATGTAATAGCAGTATAGTGGAGGACAGCGCCACCTATTGGAAGGGTCTATGTAATAGCAGTATAGTGGAGGACAGCGCCACCTATTGGAATGTTCTATGTAATAGCAGTATAGTGGAGGACAGCGCCACATATTGGAAGGTTCTATGTAATAGCAGTATAGTGGATGGGTCTATGTAATAGCAGTGTAGTGGAGGACAGCGCCACCTATTGGAAGGTTCTATGTATTAGCAGTATAGTGGAGGACAGCGCCACCTATTGGAAGGTTCTATGTAATAGCAGTATAGTGGAGGACAGCGCCACCTATTGGAATGTTCTATGTAATAGCAGTATAGTGGAGGACAGCGCCACCTATTGGAAGGTTCTATGTAATAGCAGTATAGTGGAGGACAGCGCCACCTATTGGAAGGTTCTATGTAATAGCAGTATAGTGGAGGACAGCGCCACCTATTGGAATGTTCTATGTAATAGCAGTATAGTGGAGGACAGCGCCACCTATGGGTAGGTTCTATATAATAGCAGTATAGTGGAGGACAGCGCCACATATTGGAATGTTCTATGTAATAGCAGTATAGTGGAGGACAGCGCCACCTATTGGAATGTTCTATGTAATAGCAGTATAGTGGAGGACAGCGCCACCTATTGGAATGTTCTATGTAATAGCAGTATAGTGGAGGACAGCGCCACCTATTGGAAGGTTCTATGTAATAGCAGTATAGTGGAGGACAGCGCCACCTATTGGAAGGTTCTATGTAATAGCAGTATAGTGGAGGACAGCGCCACCTATTGGAATGTTCTATGTCATAGCAGTATAGTGGAGGATAGCGCCACCTATTGGAAGGTTCTATGCAATAGCAGTACAGTGGAGAACAGCGCCACCTATTGGAATGTTCTATGTAATAGCAGTATAGTGGAGGACAGCGCCACCTATTGGAAGGTTCTATGTAATAGCAGTATAGTGGAGGACAGCGCCACCTATTGGAAGGTTCTATGTAATAGCATTATAGTGGAGGACAGCGCCACCTATTGGAATGTTCTATGTAATAGCAGTATAGTGGAGGACAGCGCCACCTATTGGAAGGTTCTATGTAATAGCAGTATAGTGGAGGACAGCGCCACCTATTGGAAGGTTCTATGTAATAGCAGTATAGTGGAGGACAGCGCCACCTATTGGAATGTTCTATGTAATAGCAGTATAGTGGAGGATAGCGCCACCTATTGGAAGGTTCTATGTAATAGCAGTACAGTGGAGAACAGCGCCACCTATTGGAAGGTTCTATGTAATAGCAGTATAGTGGAGGACAGCGCCACCTATTGGAAGGTTCTATGTAATAGCAGTATAGTGGAGGACAGCGCCACCTATGGGTAGGTTCTATGTAATAGCAGTATAGTGGAGGACAGCGCCACCTATGGGTAGGTTCTATATAATAGCAGTATAGTGGAGGACAGCGCCACCTATTGGAATGTTCTATGTAATAGCAGTATAGTGGAGGACAGCGCCACCTATTGGAAGGTTCCATGTAATAGCAGTATAGTGGAGGACAGCGCCACCTATTGGAATGTTCTATGTAATAGCAGTATAGTGGAGGACAGCGCCACATATTGGAAGGTTCTATGTAATAGCAGTATAGTGGATGGGTCTATGTAATAGCAGTATAGTGGAGGACAGCGCCACCTATTGGAAGGTTCTATGTATTAGCAGTATAGTGGAGGACAGCGCCACCTATTGGAAGGTTCTATGTAATAGCAGTATAGTGGAGGACAGCACCACCTATTGGAATGTTCTATGTAATAGCAGTATAGTGGAGGACAGCGCCACCTATTGGAAGGTTCTATGTAATAGCAGTATAGTGGAGGACAGCGCCACCTATTGGAAGGTTCTATGTAATAGCAGTATAGTGGAGGACAGCGCCACCTATTGGAATGTTCTATGTAATAGCAGTATAGTGGAGGACAGCGCCACCTATTGGAAGGTTCTATGTAATAGCAGTATAGTGGAGGACAGCGCAACCTATTGGAAGGTTCTATGTAATAGCAGTATAGTGGAGAACAGCGCCACCTACTGGAGGGGTCTATGTAATAGCAATATAGTGGAGGACAGCGCCACCTATTGGAAGGTTCTATGTAATAGCAGTATAGTGGAGGACAGTGCCACCTATTGGAAGGTTCTATGTAATAGCAGTATAGTGGAGGACAGCGCCACCTATTGGAATGTTCTATGTAATAGCAGTATAGCGGAGGACAGCCCCACATATTGGAAGGTTCTATGTAATAGCAGTATAGTGGAGGACAGCGCCACCTATTGGAAGGTTCTATGTAATAGCAGTATAGAGGAGAACAGCGCCACCTACTGGAGGGGTCTATGTAATAGCAGTATAGTGGAGGACAGCGCCACCTAATGGAATGTTCTATGTAATAGCAGTATAGTGGAGGACAACGCCCCCTATTGGAAGGTTCTATGTAATAGCAGTATAGTGGAGGACAGCGCCACCTATTGGAAGGTTCTATGTAATAGCAGTATAGTGGAGGACAGCGCCACCTATTGGAAGGTTCTATGTAATAGCAGTATAGTGGAGGACAGCGCCACCTATTGGAATGTTCTATGTAATAGCAGTATAGTGGAGGACAGCGCCACATATTGGAAGGTTCTATGTAATAGCAGTATAGTGGAGGACAGCGCCACCTATTGGAATGTTCTATGTAATAGCAGTATAGTGGAGGATAGCGCCACCTATTGGAAGGTTCTATGTAATAGCAGTATAGTGGAGAACAGCGCCACCTATTGGAAGGTTCTATGTAATAGCAGTATAGTGGAGGACAGCGCCACCTATTGGAATGTTGTATGTAATAGCAGTATAGTGGAGGACAGCGCCACCTATTGGAAGGTTCTATGTAATAGCAGTATAGTGGAGGACAGCGCCACCTATTGGAATGTTCTATGTAATAGCAGTATAGTGGAGGACAGCGCCACCTATTGGAAGGTTCTATGTAATAGCAGTATAGTGGAGGACAGCGCCACCTATTGGAATGTTCTATGTAATAGCAGTATAGTGGAGGATAGCGCCACCTATTGAAAGGTTCTATGTAATAGCAGTATAGTGGAGAACAGCGCCACCTATTGGAAGGTTCTATGTAATAGCAGTATAGTGGAGGACAGCGCCACCTATTGGAATGTTGTATGTAATAGCAGTATAGTGGAGGACAGCGCCACCTATTGGAAGGTTCTATGTAATAGCATTATAGTGGAGGACAGCGCCACCTATTGGAATGTTCTATGTAATAGCAGTATAGTGGAGGATAGCGCCACCTATTGGAAGGTTCTATGTAATAGCAGTACAGTGGAGAACAGCGCCACCTATTGGAAGGTTCTATGTAATAGCAGTATAGTGGAGGACAGCGCCACCTATTGGAAGGTTCTATGTAATAGCAGTATAGTGGAGGACAGCGCCACCTATTGGTAGGTTCTATATAATAGCAGTATAGTGGAGGACAGCGGCACCTATTGGAAGGTTCTATGTAATAGCAGTATAGTGGAGGACAGCGCCACCTATTGGAATGTTCTATGTAATAGCAGTATAGTGGAGGATAGCGCCACCTATTGGAAGGTTCTATGTAATAGCAGTATAGTGGAGAACAGCGCCACCTATTGGAAGGTTCTATGTAATAGCAGTATAGTGGAGGACAGCGCCACCTATTGGAATGTTGTATGTAATAGCAGTATAGTGGAGGACAGCGCCACCTATTGGAAGGTTCTATGTAATAGCAGTATAGTGGAGGACAGCGCCACCTATTGGAATGTTCTATGTAATAGCAGTATAGTGGAGGACAGCGCCACCTATTGGAAGGTTCTATGTAATAGCAGTATAGTGGAGGACAGCGCCACCTATTGGAATGTTCTATGTAATAGCAGTATAGTGGAGGATAGCGCCACCTATTGAAAGGTTCTATGTAATAGCAGTATAGTGGAGAACAGCGCCACCTATTGGAAGGTTCTATGTAATAGCAGTATAGTGGAGGACAGCGCCACCTATTGGAATGTTGTATGTAATAGCAGTATAGTGGAGGACAGCGCCACCTATTGGAAGGTTCTATGTAATAGCATTATAGTGGAGGACAGCGCCACCTATTGGAATGTTCTATGTAATAGCAGTATAGTGGAGGATAGCGCCACCTATTGGAAGGTTCTATGTAATAGCAGTACAGTGGAGAACAGCGCCACCTATTGGAAGGTTCTATGTAATAGCAGTATAGTGGAGGACAGCGCCACCTATTGGAAGGTTCTATGTAATAGCAGTATAGTGGAGGACAGCGCCACCTATTGGTAGGTTCTATATAATAGCAGTATAGTGGAGGACAGCGGCACCTATTGGAAGGTTCTATGTAATAGCAGTATAGTGGAGGACAGCGCCACCTATTGGAAGGTTCTATATAATAGCAGTATAGTGGAGGACAGCGCCACCTATTGGAAGGTTCTATGTAATAGCATTACAGTGAAGGACAGCGCCACCTATAGGAATGTTCTATGTAATAGCAGTATAGTGGAGGACAGCGCCACCTATTGGAAGGTTCTATGTAATAGCAGTATAGTGGAGGACAGCACCACCTATTGGAAGATTCTATGTAATAGCAGTATAGTGGAGGACAGCGCCACCTATTGGAATGTTCTATGTAATAGCAGTATAGTGGAGGACAGCGCCACCTATTGGAAGATTCTATGTAATAGCAGTACAGTGGAGAACAGCGCCACCTATTGGAAGGTTCCATATAATAGCAGTATAGTGGAGGACAGCGCCACCTATTGGAAGGTTCTATGTAATAGCAGTATAGTGGAGGACAGCGCCACCTATTGGAAGGTTCTATGTAATAGCAGTATAGTGGAGGACAGCGCCACCTATTGGAAGGTTCTATGTAATAGCATTATAGTGGAGGACAGCGCCACCTATTGGAATGTTCTATGTAATAGCAGTATAGTGGAGGACAGCGCCACCTATTGGAAGGTTCTATGTAATAGCAGTATAGTGGAGGACAGCGCCACCTATTGGAAGGTTCTATGTAATAGCAGTATAGTGGAGGACAGCGCCACCTATTGGAATGTTCTATGTAATAGCAGTATAGTGGAGGATAGCGCCACCTATTGGAAGGTTCTATGTAATAGCAGTACAGTGGAGAACAGCGCCACCTATTGGAAGGTTCTATGTAATAGCAGTATAGTGGAGGACAGCGCCACCTATTGGAAGGTTCTATGTAATAGCAGTATAGTGGAGGACAGCGCCACCTATGGGTAGGTTCTATGTAATAGCAGTATAGTGGAGGACAGCGCCACCTATGGGTAGGTTCTATATAATAGCAGTATAGTGGAGGACAGCGCCACCTATTGGAATGTTCTATGTAATAGCAGTATAGTGGAGGACAGCGCCACCTATTGGAAGGTTCCATGTAATAGCAGTATAGTGGAGGACAGCGCCACCTATTGGAATGTTCTATGTAATAGCAGTATAGTGGAGGACAGCGCCACATATTGGAAGGTTCTATGTAATAGCAGTATAGTGGATGGGTCTATGTAATAGCAGTATAGTGGAGGACAGCGCCACCTATTGGAAGGTTCTATGTATTAGCAGTATAGTGGAGGACAGCGCCACCTATTGGAAGGTTCTATGTAATAGCAGTATAGTGGAGGACAGCACCACCTATTGGAATGTTCTATGTAATAGCAGTATAGTGGAGGACAGCGCCACCTATTGGAAGGTTCTATGTAATAGCAGTATAGTGGAGGACAGCGCCACCTATTGGAAGGTTCTATGTAATAGCAGTATAGTGGAGGACAGCGCCACCTATTGGAATGTTCTATGTAATAGCAGTATAGTGGAGGACAGCGCCACCTATTGGAAGGTTCTATGTAATAGCAGTATAGTGGAGGACAGCGCAACCTATTGGAAGGTTCTATGTAATAGCAGTATAGTGGAGAACAGCGCCACCTACTGGAGGGGTCTATGTAATAGCAATATAGTGGAGGACAGCGCCACCTATTGGAAGGTTCTATGTAATAGCAGTATAGTGGAGGACAGTGCCACCTATTGGAAGGTTCTATGTAATAGCAGTATAGTGGAGGACAGCGCCACCTATTGGAATGTTCTATGTAATAGCAGTATAGCGGAGGACAGCCCCACATATTGGAAGGTTCTATGTAATAGCAGTATAGTGGAGGACAGCGCCACCTATTGGAAGGTTCTATGTAATAGCAGTATAGAGGAGAACAGCGCCACCTACTGGAGGGGTCTATGTAATAGCAGTATAGTGGAGGACAGCGCCACCTAATGGAATGTTCTATGTAATAGCAGTATAGTGGAGGACAACGCCCCCTATTGGAAGGTTCTATGTAATAGCAGTATAGTGGAGGACAGCGCCACCTATTGGAAGGTTCTATGTAATAGCAGTATAGTGGAGGACAGCGCCACCTATTGGAAGGTTCTATGTAATAGCAGTATAGTGGAGGACAGCGCCACCTATTGGAATGTTCTATGTAATAGCAGTATAGTGGAGGACAGCGCCACATATTGGAAGGTTCTATGTAATAGCAGTATAGTGGAGGACAGCGCCACCTATTGGAATGTTCTATGTAATAGCAGTATAGTGGAGGATAGCGCCACCTATTGGAAGGTTCTATGTAATAGCAGTATAGTGGAGAACAGCGCCACCTATTGGAAGGTTCTATGTAATAGCAGTATAGTGGAGGACAGCGCCACCTATTGGAATGTTGTATGTAATAGCAGTATAGTGGAGGACAGCGCCACCTATTGGAAGGTTCTATGTAATAGCAGTATAGTGGAGGACAGCGCCACCTATTGGAATGTTCTATGTAATAGCAGTATAGTGGAGGACAGCGCCACCTATTGGAAGGTTCTATGTAATAGCAGTATAGTGGAGGACAGCGCCACCTATTGGAATGTTCTATGTAATAGCAGTATAGTGGAGGATAGCGCCACCTATTGGAATGTTCTATGTAATAGCAGTATAGTGGAGGACAGCGCCACCTATTGGAAGGTTCTATGTAATAGCAGTATAGTGGAGGACAGCGCCACCTATTGGAATGTTCTATGTAATAGCAGTATAGTGGAGGATAGCGCCACCTATTGAAAGGTTCTATGTAATAGCAGTATAGTGGAGAACAGCGCCACCTATTGGAAGGTTCTATGTAATAGCAGTATAGTGGAGGACAGCGCCACCTATTGGAATGTTCTATGTAATAGCAGTATAGTGGAGGATAGCGCCACCTATTGAAAGGTTCTATGTAATAGCAGTATAGTGGAGAACAGCGCCACCTATTGGAAGGTTCTATGTAATAGCAGTATAGTGGAGGACAGCGCCACCTATTGGAATGTTGTATGTAATAGCAGTATAGTGGAGGACAGCGCCACCTATTGGAAGGTTCTATGTAATAGCATTATAGTGGAGGACAGCGCCACCTATTGGAATGTTCTATGTAATAGCAGTATAGTGGAGGATAGCGCCACCTATTGGAAGGTTCTATGTAATAGCAGTACAGTGGAGAACAGCGCCACCTATTGGAAGGTTCTATGTAATAGCAGTATAGTGGAGGACAGCGCCACCTATTGGAAGGTTCTATGTAATAGCAGTATAGTGGAGGACAGCGCCACCTATTGGTAGGTTCTATATAATAGCAGTATAGTGGAGGACAGCGGCACCTATTGGAAGGTTCTATGTAATAGCAGTATAGTGGAGGACAGCGCTACCTATTGGAATGTTCTATGTAATAGCAGTATAGTGGAGGATAGCGCCACCTATTGGAAGGTTCTATGTAATAGCAGTATAGTGGAGAACAGCGCCACCTATTGGAAGGTTCTATGTAATAGCAGTATAGTGGGGGACAGCGCCACCTATTGGAATGTTGTATGTAATAGCAGTATAGTGGAGGACAGCGCCACCTATTGGAAGGTTCTATGTAATAGCAGTATAGTGGAGGACAGCGCCACCTATTGGAATGTTCTATGTAATAGCAGTATAGTGGAGGACAGCGCCACCTATTGGAAGGTTCTATGTAATAGCAGTATAGTGGAGGACAGCGCCACCTATTGGAATGTTCTATGTAATAGCAGTATAGTGGAGGATAGCGCCACCTATTGAAAGGTTCTATGTAATAGCAGTATAGTGGAGAACAGCGCCACCTATTGGAAGGTTCTATGTAATAGCAGTATAGTGGAGGACAGCGCCACCTATTGGAATGTTGTATGTAATAGCAGTATAGTGGAGGACAGCGCCACCTATTGGAAGGTTCTATGTAATAGCATTATAGTGGAGGACAGCGCCACCTATTGGAATGTTCTATGTAATAGCAGTATAGTGGAGGATAGCGCCACCTATTGGAAGGTTCTATGTAATAGCAGTACAGTGGAGAACAGCGCCACCTATTGGAAGGTTCTATGTAATAGCAGTATAGTGGAGGACAGCGCCACCTATTGGAAGGTTCTATGTAATAGCAGTATAGTGGAGGACAGCGCCACCTATTGGTAGGTTCTATATAATAGCAGTATAGTGGAGGACAGCGGCACCTATTGGAAGGTTCTATGTAATAGCAGTATAGTGGAGGACAGCGCCACCTATTGGAAGGTTCTATATAATAGCAGTATAGTGGAGGACAGCGCCACCTATTGGAAGGTTCTATGTAATAGCATTACAGTGAAGGACAGCGCCACCTATAGGAATGTTCTATGTAATAGCAGTATAGTGGAGGACAGCGCCACCTATTGGAAGGTTCTATGTAATAGCAGTATAGTGGAGGACAGCACCACCTATTGGAAGATTCTATGTAATAGCAGTATAGTGGAGGACAGCGCCACCTATTGGAATGTTCTATGTAATAGCAGTATAGTGGAGGACAGCGCCACCTATTGGAAGATTCTATGTAATAGCAGTACAGTGGAGAACAGCGCCACCTATTGGAAGGTTCCATATAATAGCAGTATAGTGGAGGACAGCGCCACCTATTGGAAGGTTCTATGTAATAGCAGTATAGTGGAGGATAGCGCCACCTATTGGAAGGTTCTATGTAATAGCAGTACAGTGGAGAACAGCGCCACCTATTGGAAGGTTCTATGTAATAGCAGTATAGTGGATGGGTCTATGTAATAGCAGTATAGTGGAGGACAGCGCCACCTATTGGAAGATTCTATGTATTAGCAGTATAGTGGAGGACAGCGCCACCTATTGGAAGGTTCTATGTAATAGCAGTATAGTGGAGGACAGCACCACCTATTGGAATGTTCTATGTAATAGCAGTATAGTGGAGGACAGCGCCACCTATTGGAAGGTTCTATGTAATAGCAGTATAGTGGAGAACAGCGCCACCTACTGGAGGGGTCTATGTAATAGCAGTATAGTGGAGGACAGCGCCACCTACTGGAGGGGTCTATGTAATAGCAGTACAGTGGAGAACAGCGCCACCTATTGGAAGGTTCTATATAATAGCAGTATAGTGGAGGACAGCGCCACCTATTGGAATGTTCTATGTAATAGCAGTATAGTGGAGGACAGCGCCACCTATTGGAATGTTCTATGTAATAGCAGTATAGTGGAGGACAGCGCCACCTATTGGAAGGTTCTATGTAATAGCAGTATAGTGGAGGACAGCACCACCTATTGGAAGGTTCTATATAATAGCAGTATAGTGGAGGACAGCGCCACATACTGGAGGGGTCTATGTAATAGCAATATGGTGGAGGACAGCGCCACCTATTGGAATGTTCTATGTAGTAGCAGTATAGCGGAGGACAGCCCCACATATTGGAAGGTTCTATGTAATAGCAGTATAGTGGAGGACAGTGCCACCTATTGGAAGGTTCTATGTAATAGCAGTATAGTGGAGGACAGCGCCACCTATTGGAAGGTTCTATGTAATAGCAGTATAGTGGAGGACAGCGCCACCTATTGGAATGTTCTATGTAATAGCAGTATAGTGGAGGACAGCGCCACATATTGGAAGGTTCTATGTAATAGCAGTATAGTGGATGGGTCTATGTAATAGCAGTATAGTGGAGGACAGCGCCACCTATTGGAAGGTTCTATGTATTAGCAGTATAGTGGAGGACAGCGCCACCTATTGGAAGGTTCTATGTAATAGCAGTATAGTGGAGGACAGCGCCACCTATTGGAATGTTCTATGTAATAGCAGTATAGTGGAGAACAGCGCCACCTACTGGAGGGGTCTATGTAATAGCAGTATAGTGGAGGACAGCGCCACCTACTGGAGGGGTCTATGTAATAGCAGTATAGTGGAGGACAGCGCCACCTATTGGAATGTTCTCTGTAATAGCAGTATAGTGGAGGACAGCGCCACCTATTGGAAGGTTCTATGTAATAGCATTATAGTGGAGGACAGCGCCACCTATTGGAATGTTCTATGTAATAGCAGTATAGTGGAGGACAGCGCCACCTATTGGAAGGTTCTATGTAATAGCAGTATAGTGGAGGACAGCGCCACCTATTGGAATGTTCTATGTAATAGCAGTATAGTGGAGGACAGCGCCACCTATGGGTAGGTTCTATATAATAGCAGTATAGTGGAGGACAGCGCCACATATTGGAATGTTCTATGTAATAGCAGTATAGTGGAGGACAGCGCCACCTATTGGAATGTTCTATGTAATAGCAGTATAGTGGAGGACAGCGCCACCTATTGGAATGTTCTATGTAATAGCAGTATAGTGGAGGACAGCGCCACCTATTGGAAGGTTCTATGTAATAGCAGTATAGTGGAGGACAGTGCCACCTATTGGAAGGTTCTATGTAATAGCAGTATAGTGGAGGACAGCGCCACCTATTGGAATGTTCTATGTCATAGCAGTATAGTGGAGGATAGCGCCACCTATTGGAAGGTTCTATGCAATAGCAGTACAGTGGAGAACAGCGCCACCTATTGGAATGTTCTATGTAATAGCAGTATAGTGGAGGACAGCGCCACCTATTGGAAGGTTCTATGTAATAGCATTATAGTGGAGGACAGCGCCACCTATTGGAATGTTCTATGTAATAGCAGTATAGTGGAGGACAGCGCCACCTATTGGAAGGTTCTATGTAATAGCAGTATAGTGGAGGACAGCGCCACCTATTGGAAGGTTCTATGTAATAGCAGTATAGTGGAGGACAGCGCCACCTATTGGAATGTTCTATGTAATAGCAGTATAGTGGAGGATAGCGCCACCTATTGGAAGGTTCTATGTATTAGCAGTACAGTGGAGAACAGCGCCACCTATTGGAAGGTTCTATGTAATAGCAGTATAGTGGAGGACAGCGCCACCTATTGGAAGGTTCTATGTAATAGCAGTATAGTGGAGGACAGCGCCACCTATGGGTAGGTTCTATGTAATAGCAGTATAGTGGAGGACAGCGCCACCTATGGGTAGGTTCTATATAATAGCAGTATAGTGGAGGACAGCGCCACCTATTGGAATGTTCTATGTAATAGCAGTATAGTGGAGGACAGCGCCACCTATTGGAAGGTTCCATGTAATAGCAGTATAGTGGAGGACAGCGCCACCTATTGGAATGTTCTATGTAATAGCAGTATAGTGGAGGACAGCGCCACATATTGGAAGGTTCTATGTAATAGCAGTATAGTGGATGGGTCTATGTAATAGCAGTATAGTGGAGGACAGCGCCACCTATTGGAAGGTTCTATGTATTAGCAGTATAGTGGAGGACAGCGCCACCTATTGGAAGGTTCTATGTAATAGCAGTATAGTGGAGGACAGCCCCACCTATTGGAATGTTCTATGTAATAGCAGTATAGTGGAGGACAGCGCCACCTATTGGAAGGTTCTATGTAATAGCAGTATAGTGGAGGACAGCGCCACCTATTGGAAGGTTCTATGTAATAGCAGTATAGTGGAGGACAGCGCCACCTATTGGAATGTTCTATGTAATAGCAGTATAGTGGAGGACAGCGCCACCTATTGGAAGGTTCTATGTAATAGCAGTATAGTGGAGGACAGCGCCACCTATTGGAAGGTTCTATGTAATAGCAGTATAGTGGAGGACAGCGCCACCTATTGGAAGGTTCTATGTAATAGCAGTATAGTGGAGGACAGCGCAACCTATTGGAAGGTTCTATGTAATAGCAGTATAGTGGAGAACAGCGCCACCTACTGGAGGGGTCTATGTAATAGCAATATAGTGGAGGACAGCGCCACCTATTGGAAGGTTCTATGTAATAGCAGTATAGTGGAGGACAGTGCCACCTATTGGAAGGTTCTATGTAATAGCAGTATAGTGGAGGACAGCGCCACCTATTGGAAGGTTCTATGTAATAGCAGTATAGAGGAGAACAGCGCCACCTACTGGAGGGGTCTATGTAATAGCAGTATAGTGGAGGACAGCGCCACCTAATGGAATGTTCTATGTAATAGCAGTATAGTGGAGGACAACGCCACCTATTGGAAGGTTCTATGTAATAGCAGTATAGTGGAGGACAGCGCCACCTATTGGAAGGTTCTATGTAATAGCAGTATAGTGGAGGACAGCGCCACCTATTGGAAGGTTCTATGTAATAGCAGTATAGTGGAGGACAGCGCCACCTATTGGAATGTTCTATGTAATAGCAGTATAGTGGAGGACAGCGCCACCTATTGGAAGGTTCTATGTAATAGCAGTATAGTGGAGGACAGCGCCACCTATTGGAATGTTCTATGTAATAGCAGTATAGTGGAGGATAGTGCCACCTATTGGAAGGTTCTATGTAATAGCAGTATAGTGGAGGACAGCGCCACCTATTGGAAGGTTCTATGTAATAGCAGTATAGTGGAGGACAGCGCCACCTATTGGAATGTTCTATGTAATAGCAGTATAGTGGAGGACAGCGCCACCTATTGGAAGGTTCTATGTAATAGCAGTATAGTGGAGGACAGCGCCACCTATTGGAAGGTTCTATGTAATAGCAGTATAGTGGAGGACAGCGCCACCTATTGGAAGGTTCTATGTAATAGCAGTATAGTGGAGGACAGCGCAACCTATTGGAAGGTTCTATGTAATAGCAGTATAGTGGAGAACAGCGCCACCTACTGGAGGGGTCTATGTAATAGCAATATAGTGGAGGACAGCGCCACCTATTGGAAGGTTCTATGTAATAGCAGTATAGTGGAGGACAGTGCCACCTATTGGAAGGTTCTATGTAATAGCAGTATATTGGAGGACAGCGCCACCTATTGGAATGTTCTATGTAATAGCAGTTTAGCGGAGGACAGCCCCACATATTGGAAGGTTCTATGTAATAGCAGTATAGTGGAGGACAGCGCCACCTATTGGAAGGTTCTATGTAATAGCAGTATAGAGGAGAACAGCGCCACCTACTGGAGGGGTCTATGTAATAGCAGTATAGTGGAGGACAGCGCCACCTAATGGAATGTTCTATGTAATAGCAGTATAGTGGAGGACAACGCCACCTATTGGAAGGTTCTATGTAATAGCAGTATAGTGGAGGACAGCGCCACCTATTGGAAGGTTCTATGTAATAGCAGTATAGTGGAGGACAGCGCCACCTATTGGAAGGTTCTATGTAATAGCAGTATAGTGGAGGACAGCGCCACCTATTGGAATGTTCTATGTAATAGCAGTATAGTGGAGGACAGCGCCACCTATTGGAAGGTTCTATGTAATAGCAGTATAGTGGAGGACAGCGCCACCTATTGGAATGTTCTATGTAATAGCAGTATAGTGGAGGACAGCGCCACATATTGGAAGGTTCTATGTAATAGCAGTATAGTGGAGGACAGCGCCACCTATTGGAATGTTCTATGTAATAGCAGTATAGTGGAGGATAGCGCCACCTATTGGAAGGTTCTATGTAATAGCAGTATAGTGGAGAACAGCGCCACCTATTGGAAGGTTCTATGTAATAGCAGTATAGTGGAGGACAGCGCCACCTATTGGAATGTTGTATGTAATAGCAGTATAGTGGAGGACAGCGCCACCTATTGGAAGGTTCTATGTAATAGCAGTATAGTGGATGGGTCTATGTAATAGCAGTATAGTGGAGGACAGCGCCACATATTGGAAGGTTCTATGTAATAGCAGTATAGTGGATGGGTCTATGTAATAGCAGTATAGTGGAGGACAGCGCCACCTATTGGAAGGTTCTATGTAATAGCAGTATAGTGGAGGACAGCGCCACCTATTGGAAGGTTCTACGTTATAGCAGTATAGTGGAGGACAGCGCCACCTATTGGAATGTTCTATGTAATAGCAGTATAGTGGAGGACAGCGCCACCTATTGGAAGGTTCTATGTAATAGCAGTATAGTGGAGGACAGCGCCACCTATTGGAATGTTCTATGTAATAGCAGTATAGTGGAGGATAGTGCCACCTATTGGAAGGTTCTATGTAATAGCAGTATAGTGGAGGACAGCGCCACCTATTGGAAGGTTCTATGTAATAGCAGTATAGTGGAGGACAGCGCCACCTATTGGAATGTTCTATGTAATAGCAGTATAGTGGAGGACAGCGCCACCTATTGGAAGGTTCTATGTAATAGCAGTATAGTGGAGGACAGCGCCACCTATTGGAAGGTTCTATGTAATAGCAGTATAGTGGAGGACAGCGCCACCTATTGGAAGGTTCTATGTAATAGCAGTATAGTGGAGGACAGCGCCACCTATTGGAAGGTTCTATGTAATAGCAGTATAGTGGAGGACAGCGCCACCTATTGTAATGTTCTATGTAATAGCAGTATAGTGGATGGGTCTATGTAATAGCAGTATAGTGGAGGACAGCGCCACATATTGGAAGGTTCTATGTAATAGCAGTATAGTGGATGGGTCTATGTAATAGCAGTATAGTGGAGGACAGCGCCACCTATTGGAAGGTTCTATGTAATAGCAGTATAGTGGAGGACAGCGCCACCTATTGGAAGGTTCTACGTTATAGCAGTATAGTGGAGGACAGCGCCACCTATTGGAATGTTTTATGTAATAGCAGTATAGTGGAGGACAGCGCCACATATTGGAAGGTTCTATGTAATAGCAGTATAGTGGATGGGTCTGTGTAATAGCAGTATAGTGGAGGACAGCGCCACCTATTGGAAGGTTCTATGTAATAGCAGTATAGTGGAGAACAGCGCCACCTACTAGAGGGGTCTATGTAATAGCAGTATAGTGGAGAACAGTGCCACCTACTGGAGGGGTCTATGTAATAGCAGTATAGTGAAGGACAGCGCCTTCTATTGGAAGGTTCTATGTAATAGCAGTATAGTGGAGGACAGCGCCACCTATTGGAAGGTTCTATGTAATGGCAGTATAGTGGAGGACAGCGCCAGCTATTGGAAGGTTCTATGTAATAGCATTATAGTGGAGGACAGCGCCACCTATTGGAATGTTCTATGTAATAGCAGTATAGTGGAGGACAGCGCCACCTATTGGAATGTTCTATGTAATAGCAGTATAGTGGAGGGCAGCGCCACCTATTGGAATGTTCTATGTAATAGCAGTATAGTGGAGGACAGCGCCACCTATTGGAAGGTTCTATGTAATAGCAGTATAGTGGATGGGTCTATGTCATAGCAGTATAGTGGAGGATAGCGCCACCTATTGGAAGGTTCTATGTAATAGCAGTACAGTGGAGAACAGCGCCACCTATTGGAATGTTCTATGTAATAGCAGTATAGTGGAGGACAGCGCCACCTATTGGAAGGTTCTATGTAATAGCAGTATAGTGGAGGACAGCGCCACCTATTGGAAGGTTCTATGTAATAGCATTATAGTGGAGGACAGCGCCACCTATTGGAATGTTCTATGTAATAGCAGTATAGTGGAGGACAGCGCCACCTATTGGAAGGTTCTATGTAATAGCAGTATAGTGGAGGACAGCGCCACCTATTGGAAGGTTCTATGTAATAGCAGTATAGTGGAGGACAGCGCCACCTATTGGAATGTTCTATGTAATAGCAGTATAGTGGAGGACAGTGCCACCTATGGGTATGTTCTATATAATAGCAGTATAGTGGAGGACAGCGCCACCTATTGGAATGTTCTATGTAATAGCAGTATAGTGGAGGACAGCGCCACCTATTGGAATGTTCTATGTAATAGCAGTATAGTGGAGGGCAGCGCCACCTATTGGAAGGTTCTATGTAATAGCATTATAGTGGAGGACAGCGCCACCTATTGGAATGTTCTATGTAATAGCAGTATAGTGGAGGACAGCGCCACCTATTGGAAGGTTCTATGTGATAGCAGTATAGTGGAGGACAGCGCTACCTATTGGAAGGTTCTATGTAATAGCAGTATAGTGGAGGACAGCGCCACCTATTGGAATGTTCTATGTCATAGCAATATAGTGGTGGATAGCGCCACCTATTGGAAGGTTCTATGTAATAGCAGTACAGTGGAGAACAACGCCACCTATTGGAATGTTCTATGTAATAGCAGTATAGTGGAGGACAGCGCCACCTATTGGAAGGTTCTATGTAATAGCAGTATAGTGGAGGACAGCGCCACCTATTGGAAGGTTCTATGTAATAGCATTATAGTGGAGGACAGCGCCACCTATTGGAATGTTCTATGTAATAGCAGTATAGAGGAGGACAGCGCCACCTATTGGAAGGTTCTATGTAATAGCATTATAGTGGAGGACAGCGCCACCTATTGGAAGGTTCTATGTAATAGCAGTATAGTGGAGGACAGCGCCACCTATTGGAATGTTCTATGTAATAGCAGTATAGTGAAGGATAGCGCCACCAATGGGTAGGTTCTATATAATAGCAATATAGTGGAGGACAGCGCCACCTATTGGAATGTTCTATGTAATAGCAGTATAGTGGAGGAAACCGCCACCTATTGGAATGTTCTATGTAATAGCAGTATAGTGGAGGACAGTGCCACCAATGGGTAGGTTCTATATAATAGCAATATAGTGGAGGACAGCGCCACCTATTGGAATGTTCTATGTAATAGCAGTATAGTGGAGGAAACCGCCACCTATTGGAATGTTCTATGTAATAGCAGTATAGTGGAGGACAGCGCCACATATTGGAAGGTTCTATGTAATAGTAGTATAGTGGATGGGTCTATGTAATAGCAGTATAGTGGAGGACAGCGCCACCTATTGGAAGGTTCTATGTAATAGCAGTATAGTGGAGGACAGCACCACCTATTGGAATGTTCTATGTAATAGCAGTATAGTGGAGGACAGCGCCACCTATTGGAAGGTTCTATGTAATAGCAGTATAGTGGAGGACAGCACCACCTATTGGAATGTTCTATGTAATAGCAGTATAGTGGAGGACAGCGCCACCTATTGGAAGGTTCTATGTAATAGCAGTATAGTGGAGGACAGCGCCACCTATTTGAAGGTTCTATGTAATAGCAGTATAGTGGAGGACAGCGCCACCTATTGGAAGGTTCTATGTAATAGCAGTATAGTGGAGAACAGCGCCACCTACTGGAGGGGTCTATGTAATAGCAGTATAGTGGAGGACAGCGCCACCTACTGGAGGGGTCTATATAATAGCAGTACAGTGGAGAACAGCGCCACCTATTGGAAGGTTCTATATAATAGCAGTATAGTGGAGGACAGCGCCACCTATTGGAATGTTCTATGTAATAGCAGTATAGTGGAGGACAGCGCCACCTATTGGAAGGTTCTATGTAATAGCAGTATAGTGGAGGACAGCGCCACCTATTGGAAGGTTCTATGTAATAGCAGTATAGTGGAGGACAGCGCCACCTATTGGAAGGTTCTATGTAATAGCAGTATAGTGGAGGACAGCGCAACCTATTGGAAGGTTCTACGTAATAGCAGTATAGTGGAGAACAGCGCCACCTACTGGAGGGGTCTATGTAATAGCAATACAGTGGAGGACAGCGCCACCTATTGGAAGGTTCTATGTAATAGCAGTATAGTGGAGGACAAAGCCACCTATTGGAAGGTTCTATGTAATAGCAGTATAGTGGAGGACAGCGCCACCTATTGGAATGTTCTATGTAATAGCAGTATAGCGGAGGACAGCCCCACATATTGGAAGGTTCTATGTAATAGCAGTATAGTGGAGGACAGCGCCACCTATTGGAAGGTTCTATGTAATAGCAGTATAGTGGAGGACAGCGCCACCTATTGGAAGGTTCTATGTAATAGCAGTATAGTGGAGGACAGCGCCACCTATTGGAAGGTTCTATGTAATAGCAGTATAGTGGAGGACAGCGCCACCTATTGGAAGGTTCTTTGTAATAGCAGTATAGTGGAGAACAGCGCCACCTACTGGAGGGGCTATGTAATAGCAGTATAGTGGAGGACAGCGCCACCTACTGGAGGGGTCTATGTAATAGCAGTATAGTGGAGGACAGCGCCACCTATTGGAATGTTCTATGTAATAGCAGTATAGTGGAGGACAGCGCCACCTATTGGAAGGTTCTATGTAATAGCAGTATAGAGGAGAACAGCGCCACCTACTGGAGGGGTCTATGTAATAGCAGTATAGTGGAGGACAGCGCCACCAAATGGAATGTTCTATGTAATAGCAGTATAGTGGAGGACAGCGCCACCTATTGGAAGGTTCTATGTAATAGCAGTATAGTGGAGGACAGCGCCACCTATTGGAAGGTTCTATGTAATAGCAGTATAGTGGAGGACAGCGCCACCTATTGGAATGTTCTATGTAATAGCAGTATAGTGGAGGACAGCGCCACCTATTGGAAGGTTCTATGTAATAGCAGTATAGTGGAGGACAGCACCACCTATTGGAATGTTCTATGTAATAGCAGTATAGTGGATGGGTCTATGTAATAGCAGTATAGTGGAGGACAGCGCCACCTATTGGAAGGTTCTATGTAATAGCAGTATAGTGGAGGACAGCGCCACCTATTGGAAGGTACTATGTAATAGCAGTATAGTGGAGGACAGCGCCACCTATTGGAAGGTTCTATGTAATAGCAGTATAGTGGAGGACAGCGCCACCTATTGGAAGGTTCTATGTAATAGCAGTATAGTGGAGGACAGCGCCACCTATTGGAATGTTCTATGTAATAGCAGTATAGTGGAGGACAGCACCACCTATTGGAAGGTTCTATGTAATAGCAGTATAGTAGAGGACAGCGCCACCTATTGGAATGTTCTATGTAATTGCAGTATAGTGGAGGACAGCGCCACATATTGGAAGGTTCTATGTAATAGCAGTATAGTGGATGGGTCTATGTAATAGCAGTATAGTGAAGGACAGCGCCACCTATTGGAAGGTTCTATGTAATAGCAGTATAGTGGAGGACAGCGCCACCTATTGGAAGGTTCTATGTAATAGCAGTATCGTGGAGGACAGCGCCACCTATTGGAATGTTCTATGTAATAGCAGTATAGTGGAGGACAGCGCCACATATTGGAAGGTTCTATGTAATAGCAGTATAGTGGATGGGTCTATGTAATAGCAGTATAGTGGAGGACAGCGCCACCTATTGGAATGTTCTATGTAATAGCAGTATAGTGGAGGACAGCGCCACATATTGGAAGGTTCTATGTAATAGCAGTATAGTGGAGGACAGCGCCACATATTGGAAGGTTCTATGTAATAGCAGTATAGTGGAGGACAGCGCCACCTATTGGAAGGTTCTATGTAATAGCAGTATAGTGGAGAACAGCGCCACCTACTGGAGGGGTCTATGTAATAGCAGTATAGTGGAGAACAGTGCCACCTACTGGAGGGGTCTATGTAATAGCAGTATAGTGGAGGACAGCGCCACCTATTGGAAGGTTCTATCTAATAGCAGTATAGTGGAGGACAGCGCCACCTATTGGAAGGTTCTATGTAATAGCAGTATAGTGGAGGACAGCGCCACCTATTGGAATGTTCTATGTAATAGCAGTATAGTGGAGGACAGCGCCACCTATTGGAAGGTTCTATGTAATAGCAGTATAGTGGAGGACAGCGCAACCTATTGGAAGGTTCTATGTAATAGCAGTATAGTGGAGAACAGCGCCAACTACTGCAGGGGTCTATGTAATAGCAATATAGTGGAGGACAGCTCCACCTATTGGAAGGTTCTATGTAATAGCAGTATAGTGGAGGACAGCGCCACCTATTGGAAGGTTCTATGTAAAAGCAGTATAGTGGAGGACAGCGCAACCTATTGGAAGGTTCTATGTAATAGCAGTATAGTGGAGAACAGCGCCACCTACTGGAGGGGTCTATGTAATAGCAATATAGTGGAGGACAGCGCCACCTATTGGAAGGTTCTATGTAATAGCAGTATAGTGGAGGACAGCGCCACGTACTGGAGGGGTCTATGTAATAGCAGTATAGTGGATGGGTCTATGTAATAGCAGTATAGTGGAGGACAGCGCCACCTATTGGAAGTTTCTATGTAATAGCAGTATAGTGGAGGACGGCGCCACCTATTGGAAGGTTCTATGTAATAGCAGTATAGTGGAGGACAGCGCCACCTATTGGAAGGTTCTATGTAATAGCAGTATAGAGGAGAACAGCGCCACCTACTGGAGGGGTCTATGTAATAGCAGTATAGTGGAGAACAGCGCCACCTACTGGAGGGGTCTATGTAATAGCAGTATAGTGGAGGACAGCGCCACCTATTGGAAGGACCTATGTAATAGCAGTATAGTGGAGAACAGCGCCACCTATTGGAAGGTTCTATGTAATAGCAGTATAGTGGAGGACAGCGCCACCTATTGGAAAGTTCTATGTAATAGCAGCATAGTGGAGGACAGCGCCACCTATTGGAAGGTTCTATGTAATAGCAGTATAGTGGAGGACAGCGCCACCTATTGGAATGTTCTATGTAATAGCAGTATAGTGGAGGACAGCGCCACCTATTGGAAGGTTCTATGTATTAGCAGTATAGTGGAGGACAGCGCCACCTATTGGAAGGTTCTATGTAATAGCAGTATAGTGGAGGACAGCACCACCTATTGGAATGTTCTATGTAATAGCAGTATTGTGGAGGACAGCGCCACCTATTGGAAGGTTCTATGTAATAGCAGTATAGTGGAGAACAGCGCCACCTACTGGAGGGGTCTAAGTAATAGCAGTATAGTGGAGGACAGCGCCACCTATTGGAGGGGTCTATGTAATAGCAGTATAGTGGAGGACAGCGCCACCTATTGGAAGGTTCCATGTAATAGCAGTATAGTGGAGGACAGCGCCACCTATTGGAAGGTTCTATGTAATAGCAGTATAGTGGAGGACAGCGCCACCTACTGGAGGGGTCTATGTAATAGCAGTACAGTGGAGAACAGCGCCACCTATTGGAAGGTTCTATATAATAGCAGTATAGTGGAGGACAGCGCCACCTATTGGAATGTTCTATGTAATAGCAGTATAGTGGAGGACAGCGCCACCTATTGGAATGTTCTATGTAATAGCAGTATAGTGGAGGGCAGCGCCACCTATTGGAATGTTCTTTGTAATAGCAGTATAGTGGAGGACAGCGCCACCTATTGGAAGGTTCTATGTAATAGCAGTATAGTGGAGGACAGCGCCACCTATTGGAAGGTTCTATGTAATAGCAGTATAGTGGAGGACAGCGCCACCTATTGGAATGTTCTATGTCATAGCAGTATAGTGGAGGACAGCACCACCTATTAGAAGGTTCTATGCAATAGCAGTATAGTGGAGAACAGCGCCACTTACTGGAGGGGTCTATGTAATAGCAGTATAGTGGAGGACAGCGCCACCTATTGGAATGTTCTATGTAATAGCAGTATAGTGGAGGACAGCGCCACCTATTGGAAGGTTCTATGTAATAGCAGTATAGTGGAGGACAGCACCACCTATTGGAAGGTTCTATGTAATAGCAGTATAGTGGAGGACAGCGCCACCTATTGGAAGGTTCTATGTAATAGCAGTATAGTGGAGAAAAGCGCCACCTACTGGAGGGGTCTATGTAATAGCAGTATAGTGGAGGACAGCGCCACCTACTGGAGGGGTCTATGTAATAGCAGTATAGTGGAGGACAGCGCCACCTATTGGAATGTTCTATGTAATAGCAGTATAGTGGAGGACAGCGCCACCTATTGGAAGGTTCTATGTAATAGCATTATAGTGGAGGACAGCGACACCTATTGGAATGTTCTATGTAATAGCAGTATAGTGGAGGACAGCGCCACCTATTGGAAGGTTCTATGTAATAGCAGTATAGTGGAGGACAGCACAACCTATTGGAAGGTTCTATGTAATAGCAGTATAGTGGAGGACAGCGCCACCTATTGGAATGTTCTATGTAATAGCATTATAGTGGAGGATAGCGCCACCTATTGGAAGGTTCTATGTAATAGCAGTACAGTGGAGAACAGCACCACCTATTGGAAGGTTCTATGTAATAGCAGTATAGTGGAGGACAGCGCCACCTATTGGAAGGTTCTATGTAATAGCAGTATAGTGGAGGACAGCGCCACCTATTGGAAGGTTCTATATAATAGCAGTATAGTGGAGGACAGCGCCACCTATTGGAATGTTCTATGTAATAGCAGTATAGTGGAGGACAGCGCCACCTATTGGAAGGTTCTATGTAATAGCAGTATAGTGGAGGACAGCGCCACCTATTGGAATGTTCTATGTAATAGCAGTATAGTGGAGGACAGCGCCACATATTGGAAAGTTCTATGTAATAGCAGTATAGTGGATGGGTCTATGTAATAGCAGTATAGTGGAGGACAGCGCCACCTATTGGAAGGTTCTATGTATTAGCAGTATAGTGGAGGACAGCGCCACCTATTGGAAGGTGCTATGTAATAGCAGTATAGTGGAGGACAGCACCACCTATTGGAATGTTCTATGTAATAGCAGTATAGTGGAGGACAGCGCCACCTATTGGAAGGTTCTATGTAATAGCAGTATAGTGGAGGACAGCACCACCTATTGGAAGGTTCTATGTAATAGCAGTATAGTGGAGGACAGCGCCACCTATTGGAAGGTTCTATGTAATAGCAGTATAGTGGAGGACAGCGCCACCTATTGGAATGTTCTATGTAATAGCAGTATAGTGGAGGACAGCGCCACATATTGGAAGGTTCTATGTAATAGCAGTATAGTGGATGGGTCTATGTAATAGCAGTATAGTGGAGGACAGCGCCACCTATTGGAAGGTTCTATGTATTAGCAGTATAGTGGAGGACAGCGCCACCTATTGGAAGGTTCTATGTAATAGCAGTATAGTGGAGGACAGCACCACCTATTGGAATGTTCTATGTAATAGCAGTATAGTGGAGGACAGCGCCACCTATTGGAATGTTCTATGTAATAGCAGTATAGTGGAGGGAAGCGCCACCTATTGAAAGGTTCTATGTAATAGCATTATAGTGGAGGACAGCGCCACCTATTGGAATGTTCTATGTAATAGCAGTATAGTGGAGGACAGCGCCACCTATTGGAAGGTTCTATGTAATAGCAGTATAGTGGAGGACAGCGCAACCTATTGGAAGGTTCTATGTAATAGCAGTATAGTGGAGGACAGCGCCACCTAATGGAAGGTTCTATGTAATAGCAGTATAGTGGAGGACAGCGCCACCTATTGGAAGGTTCTATATAATAGCAGTATAGTGGAGGACAGCGCCACCTATTGGAATGTTCTATGTAATAGCAGTATAGTGGAGGACAGCGCCACCTATTGGAAGGTTCTATGTAATAGCAGTATAGTGGAGGACAGCGCCACCTATTGGAATGTTCTATGTAATAGCAGTATAGTGGAGGACAGCGCCACATATTGGAAAGTTCTATGTAATAGCAGTATAGTGGATGGGTCTATGTAATAGCAGTATAGTGGAGGACAGCCCCACCTATTGGAAGGTTCTATGTATTAGCAGTATAGTGGAGGACAGCGCCACCTATTGGAAGGTTCTATGTAATAGCAGTATAGTGGAGGACAGCACCACCTATTGGAAGGTTCTATGTAATAGCAGTATAGTGGAGGACAGCGCCACCTATTGGAATGTTCTATGTAATAGCAGTATAGTGGAGGATAGCGCCACCTATTGGAAGGTTCTATGTAATAGCAGTACAGTGGAGAACAGCGCCACCTATTGGAAGGTTCTATATAATAGCAGTATAGTGGAGGACAGCGCCACCTATTGGAAGGTTCTATGTAATAGCAGTATAGTGGAGGACAGCGCCACCTATTGGTAGGTTCTATATAATAGCAGTATAGTGGAGGACAGCGCCACCTATTGGAAGGTTCTATGTAATAGCAGTACATTGGAGAACAGCGCCACCTATTGGAAGGTTCTATGTAATAGCAGTATAGTGGAGGACAGCGCCACCTATTGGAAGGTTCTATGTAATAGCAGTATAGTGGAGGACAGCGCCATCTATTGGAATGTTCTATGTAATAGCAGTATAGTGGAGGACAGCGCCACCTATTGGAAGGTTCTATGTAATAGCATTATAGTGGAGGACAGCGCCACCTATTGGAATGTTCTATGTAATAGCAGTATAGTGGAGGACAGCGCCACCTATTGGAAGGTTCTATGTAATAGCAGTATAGTGGAGGACAGCGCCACCTATTGGAAGGTTCTATGTAATAGCAGTATAGTGGAGGACAGCGCCACCTATTGGAATGTTCTATGTAATAGCAGTATAGTGGAGGACAGCGCCACATATTGGAAGGTTCTATGTAATAGCAGTATAGTGGATGGGTCTATGTAATAGCAGTATAGTGGAGGACAGCGCCACCTATTGGAAGGTTCTATGTATTAGCAGTATAGTGGAGGACAGCGCCACCTATTGGAAGGTTCTATGTAATAGCAGTATAGTGGAGGACATCACCACCTATTGGAATGTTCTATGTAATAGCAGTATAGTGGAGGACAGCACCACCTATTGGAATGTTCTATGTAATAGCAGTATAGTGGAGGACAGCGCCACATATTGGAAGGTTCTATGTAATAGCAGTATAGTGGAGGACAGCGCCACCTATTGTAATGTTCTATGTCATAGCAGTTTAGTGGAGGATAGCGCCACCTATTGGAAGGTTCTATGTAACAGCAGTACAGTGGAGAACAGCGCCACCTATTGGAAGGTTCTATGTAATAGCAGTATAGTGGAGGACAGCGCCACCTATTGGAAGGTTCTATGTAATAGCAGTATATTGGAGGACAGCTCCACCTATTGGAAGGTTCTATGTAATAGCATTATAGTGGAGGACAGCGCCACCTATTGGAATGTTCTATGTAATAGCAGTATAGAGGAGGACAGCGCCACCTATTGGAAGGTTCTATGTAATAGCAGTATAGTGGAGGACAGCGCCACCTATTGGAAGGTTCTATGTAATAGCAGTATAGTGGAGGACAGCGCCACCTATTGGAATGTTCTATGTAATAGCAGTATAGTGGAGGACAGCGCCACCTATGGGTAGGTTCTATATAATAGCAGTATAGTGGAGGACAGCGCCACCTATTGGAAGGTTCTATGTATTAGCAGTATAGTGGAGGACAGCGCCACCTATTGGAAGGTTCTATGTAATAGCAGTATAGTGGAGGACAGCACCACCTATTGGAATGTTCTATGTAATAGCAGTATAGTGGAGGACAGCGCCACCTTTTGGTATGTTCTATGTAATAGCAGTTAGTGGAGGACAGCGCCACATATTGGAAGGTTCTATGTAATAGCAGTATAGTAGATGGGTCTATGTAATAGCTGTATAGTAGAGGACAGCGCCACCTATTGGAAGGTTCTATGTATTAGCAGTATAGTGGAGGACAGCGCCACCTATTGGAAGGTTCTATGTAATAGCAGTATAGTGGAGGACAGCGCCACCTATTGGAATGTTCTATGTAATAGCAGTATAGTGGAGGACAGCGCCACATATTGGAAGGTTCTATGTAATAGCAGTATAGTGGATGGGTCTATGTAATAGCAGTATAGTGGAGGACAGCGCCACCTATTGGAAGGTTCTATGTATTAGCAGTATAGTGGAGGACAGCGCCACCTATTGGAAGGTTCTATGTAATAGCAGTATAGTGGATGACAGCACCACCTATAGTGGAGGACAGCGCCACCTATTGGAAGGTTCTATATAATAGCAGTATAGTGGAGGACAGCGCCACATATTGGAAGGTTCTATGTAATAGCAGTATAGTGGATGGGTCTATGTAATAGCAGTATAGTGGAGGACAGCACCACCTATTGTAAGGTTCTATGTATTAGCAGTAGAGTGGAGGACAGCGCCACCTATTGGAGGGGTCTATGTAATAGCAGTATAGTGGAGGACAGCGCCACCTACTGGAGGTGTCTATGTAATAGCAGTATAGTGGAGGACAGCGCCACCTATTGGAATGTTCTATGTAATAGCAGTATAGTGGAGGACATCGCCACCTATTGGAAGGTTCTATGTAATAGCAGTATAGTGGAGAACAGCGCCACCTACTGGAGGGGTCTATGTAATAGCAGTATAGTGGAGGACAGCGCCGCCTACTGGAGGGGTCTATGTAATAGCAGTATAGTGGAGGACAGCGCCACCTATTGGAATGTTCTATGTAATAGCAGTATAGTGGAGGACAGCGCCACCTATTGGAAGGTTCTATGTAATAGCAGTATAGTGGAGAACAGCGCCACCTACTGGAGGGGTCTATGTAATAGCAGTATAGTGGAGGACAGCGCCGCCTACTGGAGGGGTCTATGTAATAGCAGTATAGTGGAGGACAGCGCCACCTATTGGAATGTTCTATGTAATAGCAGTATAGTGGAGGACAGCGCCACCTATTGGAAGGTTCTATGTAATAGCAGTATAGTGGAGAACAGCGCCACCTACTGGAGGGGTCTATGTAATAGCAGTATTGTGGAGGACAGCGTCACCTATTGGAATGTTCTATGTAACAGCAATATAGTGGAGGACAGCGCCACCTATTGAAAGGTTCTATGTAATAGCAGTATAGTGGAGGACAGCGCCACCTATTGGAATGTTCTATGTAATAGCAGTATAGTGGAGGACAGCACCACCTATTGGAATGTTCTATGTAATAGCAGTATAGTGGAGGACAGCGCCACCTATTGGAATGTTCTATGTAATAGCAGTATAGTGGAGGGCAGCGCCACCTATTGGAAGGTTCTATGTAATAGCATTATAGTGGAGGACAGCGCCACCTATTGGAATGTTCTATGTAATAGCAGTATAGTGGAGGACAGCGCAACCTATTGGAAGGTTCTATGTAATAGCAGTATAGTGGAGGACAGCGCCACCTAATGGAATGTTCTATGTAATAGCAGTATAGTGGAGGATAGCGCCACCTATTGGAAGGTTCTATGTAATAGCAGTACAGTGGAGAACAGCGCCACCTATTGGAAGGTTCTATGTAATAGCAGTATAGTGGAGGACAGCGCCACCTATTGGAAGGTTCTATGTAATAGCAGTATAGTGGAGGACAGCGCCACCTATTGGAAGGTTCTATATAATAGCAGTATAGTGGAGGACAGCGCCACATATTGGAAGGTTCTATGTAATAGCAGTATAGTGGATGGGTCTATGTAATAGCAGTATAGTGGAGGACAGCACCACCTATTGTAAGGTTCTATGTATTAGCAGTAGAGTGGAGGACAGCGCCACCTATTGGAAGGTTCTATGTAATAGCAGTATAGTGGAGAACAGCGCCACCTACTGGAGGGGTCTATGTAATAGCAGTATAGTGGAGGACAGCGCCACCTACTGGAGGTGTCTATGTAATAGCAGTATAGTGGAGGACAGCGCCACCTATTGGAATGTTCTATGTAATAGCAGTATAGTGGAGGACATCGCCACCTATTGGAAGGTTCTATGTAATAGCAGTATAGTGGAGAACAGCGCCACCTACTGGAGGGGTCTATGTAATAGCAGTATAGTGGAGGACAGCGCCGCCTACTGGAGGGGTCTATGTAATAGCAGTATAGTGGAGGACAGCGCCACCTATTGGAATGTTCTATGTAATAGCAGTATAGTGGAGGACAGCGCCACCTATTGGAAGGTTCTATGTAATAGCAGTATAGTGGAGAACAGCGCCACCTACTGGAGGGGTCTATGTAATAGCAGTATTGTGGAGGACAGCGTCACCTATTGGAATGTTCTATGTAACAGCAATATAGTGGAGGACAGCGCCACCTATTGAAAGGTTCTATGTAATAGCAGTATAGTGGAGGACAGCACCACCTATTGGAATGTTCTATGTAATAGCAGTATAGTGGAGGACAGCGCCACCTATTGGAATGTTCTATGTAATAGCAGTATAGTGGAGGGCAGCGCCACCTATTGGAAGGTTCTATGTAATAGCATTATAGTGGAGGACAGCGCCACCTATTGGAATGTTCTATGTAATAGCAGTATAGTGGAGGACAGCGCCACCTATTGGAAGGTTCTATGTAATAGCAGTATAGTGGAGGACAGCGCAACCTATTGGAAGGTTCTATGTAATAGCAGTATAGTGGAGGACAGCGCCACCTAATGGAATTTTCTATGTAATAGCAGTATAGTGGAGGATAGCACCACCTATTGGAAGGTTCTATGTAATAGCAGTACAGTGGAGAACAGCGCCACCTATTGGAAGGTTCTATGTAATAGCAGTATAGTGGAGGACAGCGCCACCTATTGGAAGGTTCTATGTAATAGCAGTATAGTGGAGGACAGCGCCACCTATTGGAAGGTTCTATATAATAGCAGTATAGTGGAGGACAGCGCCACCTATTGGAATGTTCTATGTAATAGCAGTATAGTGGAGGACAGCGCCACTTATTGGAAGGTTCTATGTAATAGCAGTATAGTGGAGGACAGCGCCACCTATTGGAATGTTCTATGTAATAGCAGTATAGTGGAGGACAGCGCCACATATTGGAAAGTTCTATGTAATAGCAGTATAGTGGATGGGTCTATGTAATAGCAGTATAGTGGAGGACAGCGCCACCTATTGGAAGGTTCTATGTATTAGCAGTATAGTGGAGGACAGCACCACCTATTGGAATGTTCTATGTAATAGCAGTATAGTGGAGGACAGCGCCACCTATTGGAAGGTTCTATGTAATAGCAGTATAGTGGAGGACAGCGCCACCTATTGGAAGGTTCTATGTAATAGCAGTATAGTGGAGGACAGCGCCACCTATTGGAAGGTTCTATGTAATAGCAGTATAGTGGAGGACAGCGCCACCTATTGGAATGTTCTATGTAATAGCAGTATAGTGGAGGACAGCGCCACCTATTGGAAGGTTCTATGTAATAGCATTATAGTGAAGGACAGCGCCACCTATAGGAATGTTCTATGTAATAGCAGTATAGTGGAGGACAGCGCCACCTATTGGTAGGTTCTATGTAATAGCAGTATAGTGGAGGACAGCACCACCTATTGGAAGGTTCTATGTAATAGCAGTATAGTGGAGGACAGCGCCACCTATTTGAATGTTCTATGTAATAGCAGTATAGTGGAGGACAGCGCCACCTATTGGAAGGTTCTATGTAATAGCAGTACAGTGGAGAACAGCGCCACCTATTGGAAGGTTCTATATAATAGTAGTATAGTGGAGGACAGCGCCACCTATTGGAATGTTCTATGTAATAGCAGTATAGTGGAGGACAGCGCCACCTATTGGAATGTTCTATGTAATAGCAGTATAGTGGAGGGCAGCGCCACCTATTTGAAGGTTCTATGTAATAGCATTATAGTGGAGGACAGCGCCACCTATTGGAATGTTCTATGTAATAGCAGTATAGTGGAGGACAGCGCTACCTATTGGAAGGTTCTATGTAATAGCAGTATAGTGGAGGACAGCGCCACCTATTGGAATGTTCTATGTAATAGCAGTATAGTGGAGGGCAGCGCCACCTATTTGAAGGTTCTATGTAATAGCATTATAGTGGAGGACAGCGCCACCTATTGGAATGTTCTATGTAATAGCAGTATAGTGGAGGACAGCGCCACCTATTGGAAGGTTCTATGTAATAGCAGTATAGTGGAGGAAAGCGCCACCTATTGGAAGGTTCTATGTAATAGCAGTATAGTGGAGGACAGCGCCACCTATTGGAATGTTCTATGTAATAGCAGTATAGTGGAGGACAGCGCCACCTATTGGAAGGTTCTATGTAATAGCATTATAGTGGAGGACAGCGCCACCTATTGGAAGGTTCTATGTAATAGCAGTATAGTGGAGGACAGCGCCACCTATTGGAAGGTTCTATGTAATAGCAGTATAGTGGAGGACAGCGCCACCTATTGGAAGGTTCTATGTAATAGCAGTATAGTTGAGGACAGCGCCACCTATTGGAATGTTCTATGTAATAGCAGTATAGTGGAGGACAGCGCCACATATTGGAAGGTTCTATGTAATAGCAGTATAGTGGATGGGTCTATGTAATAGCAGTATAGTGGAGGATAGCGCCACCTATTGGAAGGTTCTATGTAATAGCAGTACAGTGGAGAACAGCGCCACCTATTGGAAGGTTCTATATAATAGCAGTATAGTGGAGGACAGCGCCACCTATTGGAAGGTTCTATGTAATAGCAGTATAGTGGAGGACAGCGCCACCTATTGGTAGGTTCTATATAATAGCAGTATAGTGGAGGACAGCGCCACCTATTGGAAGGTTCTATGTAATAGCAGTACAGTGGAGAACAGCGCCACCTATTGGAAGGTTCTATGTAATAGCAGTATAGTGGAGGACAGCGCCACCTATTGGAAGGTTCTATGTAATAGCAGTATAGTGGAGGACAGCGCCATCTATTGGAATGTTCTATGTAATAGCAGTATAGTGGAGGACAGCGCCACCTATTGGAAGGTTCTATGTAATAGCAGTATAGTGGAGGACAGCGCCACCTATTGGAAGGTTCTATGTAATAGCAGTATAGTTGAGGACAGCGCCACCTATTGGAATGTTCTATGTAATAGCAGTATAGTGGAGGACAGCGCCACATATTGGAAGGTTCTATGTAATAGCAGTATAGTGGATGGGTCTATGTAATAGCAGTATAGTGGAGGACAGCGCCACCTATTGGAAGGTTCTATGTATTAGCAGTATAGTGGAGGACAGCGCCACCTATTGGAAGGTTCTATGTAATAGCAGTATAGTGGAGGACAGCACCACCTATTGGAATGTTCTATGTAATAGCAGTATAGTGGAGGACAGCGCCACCTATTGGAATGTTCTATGTAATAGCAGTATAGTGGAGGACAGCGCCACCTATTGTAATGTTCTATGTCATAGCAGTTTAGTGGAGGATAGCGCCACCTATTGGAAGGTTCTATGTAACAGCAGTACAGTGGAGAACAGCGCCACCTATTGGAAGGTTCTATGTAATAGCAGTATAGTGGAGGACAGCGCCACCTATTGGAAGGTTCTATGTAATAGCAGTATAGTGGAGGACAGCGCCACCTATTGGAATGTTCTATGTAATAGCAGTATAGTGGAGGACAGCGCCACCTATTGGAAGGTTCTATGTAATAGCAGTATAGTGGAGGACAGCGCCACCTATTGGAAGGTTCTATGTAATAGCAGTATAGTGGAGGACAGCGCCACCTATTGGAATGTTCTATGTAATAGCAGTATAGTGGAGGACAGCGCCACCTATTGGAAGGTTCTATGTAATTGCAGTATAGTGGAGGACAGCGCCACCTATTGGAAGGTTCTATGTAATAGCAGTATAGTGGAGGACAGCGCCACCTATTGGAAGGTTCTATGTAATAGCAGTATAGTGGAGGACAGCGCCACCTATTGGAAGGTTCTATGTAATAGCAGTATAGTGGAGAACAGCGCCACCTACTGGAGGGGTCTATGTAATAGCAGTATAGTGGAGGACAGCGCCACCTATTGGAAGGACCTATGTAATAGCAGTATAGTGGAGAACAGCGCCACCTATTGGAAGGTTCTATGTAATAGCAGTATAGTGGAGGACAGCACCACCTATTGGAAGGTTCTATATAATAGCAGTATAGTGGAGGACAGCGCCACCTATTGGAATGTTCTATGTAATAGCAGTATAGTGGAGGACAGCGCCACCTATTGGAAGGTTCTATGTAATAGCAGTAGAGTGGAGGACAGCGCCACCTATTGGAATGTTCTATGTTAATAGCAGTATAGTGGAGGACAGCGCCACCTATTGGAATGTTCTATGTAATAGCAGTATAGTGGAGGGCAGCGCCACCTATTGGAAGGTTCTATGTAATAGCATTATAGTGGAGGACAGCGCCACCTATTGGAATGTTCTATGTAATAGCAGTATAGTGGAGGATAGCGCCACCTATTGGAAGGTTCTATGTAATAGCAGTACAGTGGAGAACAGCGCCACCTATTGGAAGGTTCTATGTAATAGCAGTATAGTGGAGGACAGCGCCACCTATTGGAAGGTTCTATGTAATAGCAGTATAGTGGAGGACAGCGCCACCTATTGGTAGGTTCTATATAATAGCAGTATAGTGGAGGACAGCGGCACCTATTGGAAGGTTCTATGTAATAGCAGTATAGTGGAGGACAGCGCCACCTATTGGAAGGTTCTATATAATAGCAGTATAGTGGAGGACAGCGCCACCTATTGGAAGGTTCTATGTAATAACATTACAGTGAAGGACAGCGCCACCTATAGGAATGTTCTATGTAATAGCAGTATAGTGGAGGACAGCGCCACCTATTGGAAGGTTCTATGTAATAGCATTATAGTGGAGGACAGCACCACCTATTGGAAGATTCTATGTAATAGCAGTATAGTGGAGGACAGCGCCACCTATTGGAATGTTCTATGTAATAGCAGTATAGTGGAGGACAGCGCCACCTATTGTAAGATTCTATGTAATAGCAGTACAGTGGAGAACAGCGCCACCTATTGGAAGGTTCTATATAATAGCAGTATAGTGGAGGACAGCGCCACCTATTGGAATGTTCTATGTAATAGCAGTATAGTGGAGGACAGCGCCACCTATTGGAATGTTCTATGTAATAGCAGTATAGTGGAGGGCAGCAGTATAGTGGAGGGCAGCTCCACCTATTGGAAGGTTCTATGTAATAGCATTATAGTGGAGGACAGCGCCACCTATTGGAATGTTCTATGTAATAGCAGTATAGTGGAGGACAGCGCCACCTATTGGAAGGTTCTATGTAATAGCAGTATAGTGGAGGACAGCGCCACCTATTGGAAGGTTCTATGTAATAGCAGTATAGTGGAGGACAGCGCCACCTATTGGAATGTTCTATGTAATAGCAGTATAGTGGAGGATAGCGCCACCTATTGGAAGGTTCTATGTAATAGCAGTACAGTGGAGAACAGCGCCACCTATTGGAAGGTTCTATGTAATAGCAGTATAGTGGATGGGTCTATGTAATAGCAGTATAGTGGAGGACAGCGCCACCTATTGGAAGATTCTATGTATTAGCAGTATAGTGGAGGACAGCGCCACCTATTGGAAGGTTCTATGTAATAGCAGTATAGTGGAGGACAGCACCACCTATTGGAATGTTCTATGTAATAGCAGTATAGTGGAGGACAGCGCCACCTATTGGAAGGTTCTATGTAATAGCAGTATAGTGGAGAACAGCGCCACCTACTGGAGGGGTCTATGTTATAGCAGTATAGTGGAGGACAGCGCCACCTACTGGAGGGGTCTATGTAATAGCAGTACAGTGGAGAACAGCGCCACCTATTGGAAGGTTCTATATAATAGCAGTATAGTGGAGGACAGCGCCACCTATTGGAATGTTCTATGTAATAGCAGTATAGTGGAGGACAGTGCCACCTATTGGAATGTTCTATGTAATAGCAGTATAGTGGAGAACAGTGCCACCTATTGGAAGGTTCTATGTAATAGCAGTATAGTGGAGGACAGCACCACCTATTGGAAGGTTCTATATAATAGCAGTATAGTGGAGGACAGCGCCACCTACTGGAGGGGTCTATGTAATAGCAATATAGTGGAGGACAGCGCCACCTATTGGAATGTTCTATGTAATAGCAGTATAGCGGAGGACAGCCCCACATATTGGAAGGTTCTATGTAATAGCAGTATAGTGGAGGACAGTGCCACCTATTGGAAGGTTCTATGTAATAGCAGTATAGTGGAGGACAGCGCCACCTATTGGAAGGTTCTATGTAATAGCAGTATAGTGGAGGACAGCGCCACCTATTGGAATGTTCTATGTAATAGCAGTATAGTGGAGGACAGCGCCACATATTGGAAGGTTCTATGTAATAGCAGTATAGTGGATGGGTCTATGTAATAGCAGTGTAGTGGAGGACAGCGCCACCTATTGGAAGGTTCTATGTATTAGCAGTATAGTGGAGGACAGCGCCACCTATTGGAAGGTTCTATGTAATAGCAGTATAGTGGAGGACAGCGCCACCTATTGGAATGTTCTATGTAATAGCAGTATAGTGGAGGACAGCGCCACCTATTGGAATGTTCTATGTAATAGCAGTATAGTGGAGGGCAGCAGTATAGTGGAGGGCAGCTCCACCTATTGGAAGGTTCTATGTAATAGCATTATAGTGGAGGACAGCGCCACCTATTGGAATGTTCTATGTAATAGCAGTATAGTGGAGGACAGCGCCACCTATTGGAAGGTTCTATGTAATAGCAGTATAGTGGAGGACAGCGCCACCTATTGGAAGGTTCTATGTAATAGCAGTATAGTGGAGGACAGCGCAACCTATTGGAATGTTCTATGTAATAGCAGTATAGTGGAGGATAGCGCCACCTATTGGAAGGTTCTATGTAATAGCAGTACAGTGGAGAACAGCGCCACCTATTGGAAGGTTCTATGTAATAGCAGTATAGTGGATGGGTCTATGTAATAGCAGTATAGTGGAGGACAGCGCCACCTATTGGAAGATTCTATGTATTAGCAGTATAGTGGAGGACAGCGCCACCTATTGGAAGGTTCTATGTAATAGCAGTATAGTGGAGGACAGCACCACCTATTGGAATGTTCTATGTAATAGCAGTATAGTGGAGGACAGCGCCACCTATTGGAAGGTTCTATGTAATAGCAGTATAGTGGAGAACAGCGCCACCTACTGGAGGGGTCTATGTAATAGCAGTATAGTGGAGGACAGCGCCACCTACTGGAGGGGTCTATGTAATAGCAGTACAGTGGAGAACAGCGCCACCTATTGGAAGGTTCTATATAATAGCAGTATAGTGGAGGACAGCGCCACCTATTGGAATGTTCTATGTAATAGCAGTATAGTGGAGGACAGTGCCACCTATTGGAATGTTCTATGTAATAGCAGTATAGTGGAGGACAGCGCCACCTATTGGAAGGTTCTATGTAATAGCAGTATAGTGGAGGACAGCACCACCTATTGGAAGGTTCTATATAATAGCAGTATAGTGGAGGACAGCGCCACCTACTGGAGGGGTCTATGTAATAGCAATATAGTGGAGGACAGCGCCACCTATTGGAATGTTCTATGTAATAGCAGTATAGCGGAGGACAGCCCCACATATTGGAAGGTTCTATGTAATAGCAGTATAGTGGAGGACAGTGGCACCTATTGGAAGGTTCTATGTAATAGCAGTATAGTGGAGGACAGCGCCACCTATTGGAAGGTTCTATGTAATAGCAGTATAGTGGAGGACAGCGCCACCTATTGGAATGTTCTATGTAATAGCAGTATAGTGGAGGACAGCGCCACATATTGGAAGGTTCTATGTAATAGCAGTATAGTGGATGGGTCTATGTAATAGCAGTGTAGTGGAGGACAGCGCCACCTATTGGAAGGTTCTATGTATTAGCAGTATAGTGGAGGACAGCGCCACCTATTGGAAGGTTCTATGTAATAGCAGTATAGTGGAGGACAGCGCCACCTATTGGAATGTTCTATGTAATAGCAGTATAGTGGAGGACAGCGCCACCTACTGGAGGGGTCTATGTAATAGCAGTATAGTGGAGGACAGCGCCACCTACTGGAGGGGTCTATGTAATAGCAGTATAGTGGAGGACAGCGCCACCTATTGGAATGTTCTATGTAATAGCAGTATAGTGGAGGACAGCGCCACCTATTGGAAGGTTCTATGTAATAGCATTATAGTGGAGGACAGCGCCACCTATTGGAATGTTCTATGTAATAGCAGTATAGTGGAGGACAGCGCCACCTATTGGAAGGTTCTATGTAATAGCAGTATAGTGGAGGACAGCGCCACCTATTGGAAGGTTCTATGTAATAGCAGTATAGTGGAGGACAGCGCCACCTATTGGAATGTTCTATGTAATAGCAGTATAGTGGAGGACAGCGCCACCTATGGGTAGGTTCTATATAATAGCAGTATAGTGGAGGACAGCGCCACATATTGGAATGTTCTATGTAATAGCAGTATAGTGGAGGACAGCGCCACCTATTGGAATTTTCTATGTAATAGCAGTATAGTGGAGGACAGCGCCACCTATTGGAATATTCTATGTAATAGCAGTATAGTGGAGGACAGCGCCACCTATTGGAAGGTTCTATGTAATAGCAGTATAGTGGAGGACAGCGCCACCTATTGGAAGGTTCTATGTAATAGCAGTACAGTGGAGAACAGCGCCACCTATTGGAAGGTTCTATGTAATAGCAGTATAGTGGAGGACAGCGCCACCTATTGGAATGTTCTATGTAATAGCAGTATAGTGGAGGACAGCGCCACCTATGGGTAGGTTCTATGTAATAGCAGTATAGTGGAGGACAGCGCCACCTATGGGTAGGTTCTATATAATAGCAGTATAGTGGAGGACAGCGCCACCTATTGGAATGTTCTATGTAATAGCAGTATAGTGGAGGACAGCGCCACCTATTGGAAGGTTCCATGTAATAGCAGTATAGTGGAGGAAAGCGCCACCTATTGGAATGTTCTATGTAATAGCAGTATAGTGGAGGACAGCGCCACATATTGGAAGGTTCTATGTAATAGCAGTATAGTGGATGGGTCTATGTAATAGCAGTATAGTGGAGGACAGCGCCACCTATTGGAAGGTTCTATGTATTAGCAGTATAGTGGAGGACAGCGCCACCTATTGGAAGGTTCTATGTAATAGCAGTATAGTGGAGGACAGCACCACCTATTGGAATGTTCTATGTAATAGCAGTATAGTGGAGGACAGCGCCACCTATTGGAAGGTTCTATGTAATAGCAGTATAGTGGAGGACAGCGCCACCTATTGGAAGGTTCTATGTAATAGCAGTATAGTGGAGGACAGCGCCACCTATTGGAATGTTCTATGTAATAGCAGTATAGTGGAGGACAGCGCCACCTATTGGAAGGTTCTATGTATTAGCAGTATAGTGGAGGACAGCGCAACCTATTGGAAGGTTCTATGTAATAGCAGTATAGTGGAGAACAGCGCCACCTACTGGAGGGGTCTATGTAATAGCAATATAGTGGAGGACAGCGCCACCTATTGGAAGGTTCTATGTAATAGCAGTATAGTGGAGGACAGTGCCACCTATTGGAAGGTTCTATGTAATAGCAGTATAGTGGAGGACAGCGCCACCTATTGGAATGTTCTATGTAATAGCAGTATAGCGGAGGACAGCCCCACATATTGGAAGGTTCTATGTAATAGCAGTATAGTGGAGGACAGCGCCACCTATTGGAAGGTTCTATGTAATAGCAGTATAGAGGAGAACAGCGCCACCTACTGGAGGGGTCTATGTAATAGCAGTATAGTGGAGGACAGCGCCACCTAATGGAATGTTCTATGTAATAGCAGTATAGTGGAGGACAACGCCCCCTATTGGAAGGTTCTATGTAATAGCAGTATAGTGGAGGACAGCGCCACCTATTGGAAGGTTCTATGTAATAGCAGTATAGTGGAGGACAGCGCCACCTATTGGAAGGTTCTATGTAATAGCAGTATAGTGGAGGACAGCGCCACCTATTGGAATGTTCTATGTAATAGCAGTATAGTGGATGGGTCTATGTAATAGCAGTGTAGTGGAGGACAGCGCCACCTATTGGAAGGTTCTATGTATTAGCAGTATAGTGGAGGACAGCGCCACCTATTGGAAGGTTCTATGTAATAGCAGTATAGTGGAGGACAGCGCCACCTATTGGAATGTTCTATGTAATAGCAGTATAGTGGAGGACAGCGCCACCTACTGGAGGGGTCTATGTAATAGCAGTATAGTGGAGGACAGCGCCACCTACTGGAGGGGTCTATGTAATAGCAGTATAGTGGAGGACAGCGCCACCTATTGGAATGTTCTATGTAATAGCAGTATAGTGGAGGACAGCGCCACCTATTGGAAGGTTCTATGTAATAGCATTATAGTGGAGGACAGCGCCACCTATTGGAATGTTCTATGTAATAGCAGTATAGTGGAGGACAGCGCCACCTATTGGAAGGTTCTATGTAATAGCAGTATAGTGGAGGACAGCGCCACCTATTGGAAGGTTCTATGTAATAGCAGTATAGTGGAGGACAGCGCCACCTATTGGAATGTTCTATGTAATAGCAGTATAGTGGAGGACAGCGCCACCTATGGGTAGGTTCTATATAATAGCAGTATAGTGGAGGACAGCGCCACATATTGGAATGTTCTATGTAATAGCAGTATAGTGGAGGACAGCGCCACCTATTGGAATGTTCTATGTAATAGCAGTATAGTGGAGGACAGCGCCACCTATTGGAATGTTCTATGTAATAGCAGTATAGTGGAGGACAGCGCCACCTATTGGAAGGTTCTATGTAATAGCAGTATAGTGGAGGACAGCGCCACCTATTGGAAGGTTCTATGTAATAGCAGTATAGTGGAGGACAGCGCCACCTATTGGAATGTTCTATGTCATAGCAGTATAGTGGAGGATAGCGCCACCTATTGGAAGGTTCTATGCAATAGCAGTACAGTGGAGAACAGCGCCACCTATTGGAATGTTCTATGTAATAGCAGTATAGTGGAGGACAGCGCCACCTATTGGAAGGTTCTATGCAATAGCAGTATAGTGGAGGACAGCGCCACCTATTGGAATGTTCTATGTAATAGCAGTATAGTGGAGGACAGCGCCACCTATTGGAATGTTCTATGTAATAGCAGTATAGTGGAGGACAGCGCCACCTATTGGAAGGTTCTATGTAATAGCAGTATAGTGGAGGACAGCGCCACCTATTGGAAGGTTCTATGTAATAGCAGTATAGTGGAGGACAGCGCCACCTATTGGAATGTTCTATGTAATAGCAGTATAGTGGAGGATAGCGCCACCTATTGGAAGGTTCTATGTAATAGCAGTACAGTGGAGAACAGCGCCACCTATTGGAAGGTTCTATGTAATAGCAGTATAGTGGAGGACAGCGCCACCTATTGGAAGGTTCTATGTAATAGCAGTATAGTGGAGGACAGCGCCACATATTGGAAGGTTCTATGTAATAGCAGTATAGTGGAGGACAGCGCCACCTATTGTAATGTTCTATGTCATAGCAGTTTAGTGGAGGATAGCGCCACCTATTGGAAGGTTCTATGTAACAGCAGTACAGTGGAGAACAGCGCCACCTATTGGAAGGTTCTATGTAATAGCAGTATAGTGGAGGACAGCGCCACCTATTGGAAGGTTCTATGTAATAGCAGTATAGTGGAGGACAGCGCCACCTATTGGAATGTTCTATGTAATAGCAGTATAGTGGAGGACAGCGCCACCTATTGGAAGGTTCTATGTAATAGCAGTATAGTGGAGGACAGCGCCACCTATTGGAAGGTTCTATGTAATAGCAGTATAGTGGAGGACAGCGCCACCTATTGGAATGTTCTATGTAATAGCAGTATAGTGGAGGACAGCGCCACCTATTGGAAGGTTCTATGTAATTGCAGTATAGTGGAGGACAGCGCCACCTATTGGAAGGTTCTATGTAATAGCAGTATAGTGGAGGACAGCGCCACCTATTGGAAGGTTCTATGTAATAGCAGTATAGTGGAGGACAGCGCCACCTATTGGAAGGTTCTATGTAATAGCAGTATAGTGGAGAACAGCGCCACCTACTGGAGGGGTCTATGTAATAGCAGTATAGTGGAGGACAGCGCCACCTATTGGAAGGACCTATGTAATAGCAGTATAGTGGAGAACAGCGCCACCTATTGGAAGGTTCTATGTAATAGCAGTATAGTGGAGGACAGCACCACCTATTGGAAGGTTCTATATAATAGCAGTATAGTGGAGGACAGCGCCACCTATTGGAATGTTCTATGTAATAGCAGTATAGTGGAGGACAGCGCCACCTATTGGAAGGTTCTATGTAATAGCAGTAGAGTGGAGGACAGCGCCACCTATTGGAATGTTCTATGTTAATAGCAGTATAGTGGAGGACAGCGCCACCTATTGGAATGTTCTATGTAATAGCAGTATAGTGGAGGGCAGCGCCACCTATTGGAAGGTTCTATGTAATAGCATTATAGTGGAGGACAGCGCCACCTATTGGAATGTTCTATGTAATAGCAGTATAGTGGAGGATAGCGCCACCTATTGGAAGGTTCTATGTAATAGCAGTACAGTGGAGAACAGCGCCACCTATTGGAAGGTTCTATGTAATAGCAGTATAGTGGAGGACAGCGCCACCTATTGGAAGGTTCTATGTTATAGCAGTATAGTGGAGGACAGCGCCACCTATTGGTAGGTTCTATATAATAGCAGTATAGTGGAGGACAGCGGCACCTATTGGAAGGTTCTATGTAATAGCAGTATAGTGGAGGACAGCGCCACCTATTGGAAGGTTCTATATAATAGCAGTATAGTGGAGGACAGCGCCACCTATTGGAAGGTTCTATGTAATAGCATTACAGTGAAGGACAGCGCCACCTATAGGAATGTTCTATGTAATAGCAGTATAGTGGAGGACAGCGCCACCTATTGGAAGGTTCTATGTAATAGCAGTATAGTGGAGGACAGCACCACCTATTGGAAGATTCTATGTAATAGCAGTATAGTGGAGGACAGCGCCACCTATTGGAATGTTCTATGTAATAGCAGTATAGTGGAGGACAGCGCCACCTATTGGAAGATTCTATGTAATAGCAGTACAGTGGAGAACAGCGCCACCTATTGGAAGGTTCTATATAATAGCAGTATAGTGGAGGACAGCGCCACCTATTGGAATGTTCTATGTAATAGCAGTATAGTGGAGGACAGCGCCACCTATTGGAATGTTCTATGTAATAGCAGTATAGTGGAGGGCAGCGCCACCTATTGGAAGGTTCTATGTAATAGCATTATAGTGGAGGACAGCGCCACCTATTGGAATGTTCTATGTAATAGCAGTATAGTGGAGGACAGCGCCACCTATTGGAAGGTTCTATGTAATAGCAGTATAGTGGAGGACAGCGCCACCTATTGGAAGGTTCTATGTAATAGCAGTATAGTGGAGGACAGCGCCACCTATTGGAATGTTCTATGTAATAGCAGTATAGTGGAGGATAGCGCCACCTATTGGAAGGTTCTATGTAATAGCAGTACAGTGGAGAACAGCGCCACCTATTGGAAGGTTCTATGTAATAGCAGTATAGTGGATGGGTCTATGTAATAGCAGTATAGTGGAGGACAGCGCCACCTATTGGAAGATTCTATGTATTAGCAGTATAGTGGAGGACAGCGCCACCTATTGGAAGGTTCTATGTAATAGCAGTATAGTGGAGGACAGCACCACCTATTGGAATGTTCTATGTAATAGCAGTATAGTGGAGGACAGCGCCACCTATTGGAAGGTTCTATGTAATAGCAGTATAGTGGAGAACAGCGCCACCTACTGGAGGGGTCTATGTAATAGCAGTATAGTGGAGGACAGCGCCACCTACTGGAGGGGTCTATGTAATAGCAGTACAGTGGAGAACAGCGCCACCTATTGGAAGGTTCTATATAATAGCAGTATAGTGGAGGACAGCGCCACCTATTGGAATGTTCTATGTAATAGCAGTATAGTGGAGGACAGTGCCACCTATTGGAATGTTCTATGTAATAGCAGTATAGTGGAGGACAGCGCCACCTATTGGAAGGTTCTATGTAATAGCAGTATAGTGGAGGACAGCACCACCTATTGGAAGGTTCTATATAATAGCAGTATAGTGGAGGACAGCGCCACCTACTGGAGGGGTCTATGTAATAGCAATATAGTGGAGGACAGCGCCACCTATTGGAATGTTCTATGTAATAGCAGTATAGCGGAGGACAGCCCCACATATTGGAAGGTTCTATGTAATAGCAGTATAGTGGAGGACAGTGCCACCTATTGGAAGGTTCTATGTAATAGCAGTATAGTGGAGGACAGCGCCACCTATTGGAAGGTTCTATGTAATAGCAGTATAGTGGAGGACAGCGCCACCTATTGGAATGTTCTATGTAATAGCAGTATAGTGGAGGACAGCGCCACATATTGGAAGGTTCTATGTAATAGCAGTATAGTGGATGGGTCTATGTAATAGCAGTGTAGTGGAGGACAGCGCCACCTATTGGAAGGTTCTATGTATTAGCAGTATAGTGGAGGACAGCGCCACCTATTGGAATGTTCTATGTAATAGCAGTATAGTGGAGGACAGCGCCACCTACTGGAGGGGTCTATGTAATAGCAGTATAGTGGAGGACAGCGCCACCTACTGGAGGGGTCTATGTAATAGCAGTATAGTGGAGGACAGCGCCACCTATTGGAATGTTCTATGTAATAGCAGTATAGTGGAGGACAGCGCCACCTATTGGAAGGTTCTATGTAATAGCATTATAGTGGAGGACAGCGCCACCTATTGGAATGTTCTATGTAATAGCAGTATAGTGGAGGACAGCGCCACCTATTGGAAGGTTCTATGTAATAGCAGTATAGTGGAGGACAGCGCCACCTATTGGAAGGTTCTATGTAATAGCAGTATAGTGGAGGACAGCGCCACCTATTGGAATGTTCTATGTAATAGCAGTATAGTGGAGGACAGCGCCACCTATGGGTAGGTTCTATATAATAGCAGTATAGTGGAGGACAGCGCCACATATTGGAATGTTCTATGTAATAGCAGTATAGTGGAGGACAGCGCCACCTATTGGAATGTTCTATGTAATAGCAGTATAGTGGAGGACAGCGCCACCTATTGGAATGTTCTATGTAATAGCAGTATAGTGGAGGACAGCGCCACCTATTGGAAGGTTCTATGTAATAGCAGTATAGTGGAGCACAGCGCCACCTATTGGAAGGTTCTATGTAATAGCAGTATAGTGGAGGACAGCGCCACCTATTGGAATGTTCTATGTCATAGCAGTATAGTGGAGGATAGCGCCACCTATTGGAAGGTTCTATGCAATAGCAGTACAGTGGAGAACAGCGCCACCTATTGGAATGTTCTATGTAATAGCAGTATAGTGGAGGACAGCGCCACCTATTGGAAGGTTCTATGTAATAGCAGTATAGTGGAGGACAGCGCCACCTATTGGAAGGTTCTATGTAATAGCATTATAGTGGAGGACAGCGCCACCTATTGGAATGTTCTATGTAATAGCAGTATAGTGGAGGACAGCGCCACCTATTGGAAGGTTCTATGTAATAGCAGTATAGTGGAGGACAGCGCCACCTATTGGAAGGTTCTATGTAATAGCAGTATAGTGGAGGACAGCGCCACCTATTGGAATGTTCTATGTAATAGCAGTATAGTGGAGGACAGCGCCACCTATTGGAAGGTTCTATGTAATAGCAGTACAGTGGAGAACAGCGCCACCTATTGGAAGGTTCTATGTAATAGCAGTATAGTGGAGGACAGCGCCACCTATTGGAAGGTTCTATGTAATAGCAGTATAGTGGAGGACAGCGCCACCTATGGGTAGGTTCTATGTAATAGCAGTATAGTGGAGGACAGCGCCACCTATGGGTAGGTTCTATATAATAGCAGTATAGTGGAGGACAGCGCCACCTATTGGAATGTTCTATGTAATAGCAGTATAGTGGAGGACAGCGCCACCTATTGGAAGGTTCCATGTAATAGCAGTATAGTGGAGGACAGCGCCACCTATTGGAATGTTCTATGTAATAGCAGTATAGTGGAGGACAGCGCCACATATTGGAAGGTTCTATGTAATAGCAGTATAGTGGATGGGTCTATGTAATAGCAGTATAGTGGAGGACAGCGCCACCTATTGGAAGGTTCTATGTATTAGCAGTATAGTGGAGGACAGCGCCACCTATTGGAAGGTTCTATGTAATAGCAGTATAGTGGAGGACAGCACCACCTATTGGAATGTTCTATGTAATAGCAGTATAGTGGAGGACAGCGCCACCTATTGGAAGGTTCTATGTAATAGCAGTATAGTGGAGGACAGCGCCACCTATTGGAAGGTTCTATGTAATAGCAGTATAGTGGAGGACAGCGCCACCTATTGGAATGTTCTATGTAATAGCAGTATAGTGGAGGACAGCGCCACCTATTGGAAGGTTCTATGTAATAGCAGTATAGTGGAGGACAGCGCCACCTATTGGAAGGTTCTATGTAATAGCAGTATAGTGGAGAACAGCGCCACCTACTGGAGGGGTCTATGTAATAGCAATATAGTGGAGGACAGCGCCACCTATTGGAAGGTTCTATGTAATAGCAGTATAGTGGAGGACAGTGCCACCTATTGGAAGGTTCTATGTAATAGCAGTATAGTGGAGGACAGCGCCACCTATTGGAATGTTCTATGTAATAGCAGTATAGCGGAGGACAGCCCCACATATTGGAAGGTTCTATGTAATAGCAGTATAGTGGAGGACAGCGCCACCTATTGGAAGGTTCTATGTAATAGCAGTATAGAGGAGAACAGCGCCACCAACTGGAGGGGTCTATGTAATAGCAGTATAGTGGAGGACAGCGCCACCTAATGGAATGTTCTATGTAATAGCAGTATAGTGGAGGACAACGCCCCCTATTGGAAGGTTCTATGTAATAGCAGTATAGTGGAGGACAGCGCCACCTATTGGAAGGTTCTATGTAATAGCAGTATAGTGGAGGACAGCGCCACCTATTGGAAGGTTCTATGTAATAGCAGTATAGTGGAGGACAGCGCCACCTATTGGAATGTTCTATGTAATAGCAGTATAGTGGAGGACAGCGCCACATATTGGAAGGTTCTATGTAATAGCAGTATAGTGGAGGACAGCGCCACCTATTGGAATGTTCTATGTAATAGCAGTATAGTGGAGGATAGCGCCACCTATTGGAAGGTTCTATGTAATAGCAGTATAGTGGAGAACAGCGCCACCTATTGGAAGGTTCTATGTAATAGCAGTATAGTGGAGAACAGCGCCACCTATTGGAATGTTGTATGTAATAGCAGTATAGTGGAGGACAGCGCCACCTATTGGAAGGTTCTATGTAATAGCAGTATAGTGGAGGACAGCGCCACCTATTGGAATGTTCTATGTAATAGCAGTATAGTGGAGGACAGCGCCACATATTGGAAGGTTCTATGTAATAGCAGTATAGTGGAGGACAGCGCCACCTATTGGAATGTTCTATGTAATAGCAGTATAGTGGAGGATAGCGCCACCTATTGGAAGGTTCTATGTAATAGCAGTATAGTGGAGAACAGCGCCACCTATTGGAAGGTTCTATGTAATAGCAGTATAGTGGAGGACAGCGCCACCTATTGGAATGTTGTATGTAATAGCAGTATAGTGGAGGACAGCGCCACCTATTGGAAGGTTCTATGTAATAGCATTATAGTGGAGGACAGCGCCAACTAATGGAATGTTCTATGTAATAGCAGTATAGTGGAGGACAACGCCACCTATTGGAAGGTTCTATGTAATAGCAGTATAGAGGAGGACAGCGCCACCTATTGGAAGGTTCTATGTAATAGCAGTATAGTGGAGGACAGCGCCACCTATTGGAAGGTTCTATGTAATAGCAGTATAGTGGAGGACAGCGCCACCTATTGGAATGTTCTATGTAATAGCAGTATAGTGGAGGACAGCGCCACCTATTGGAAGGTTCTATGTAATAGCAGTATAGTGGAGGACAGCGCCACCTATTGGAATGTTCTATGTAACAGCAGTATAGTGGAGGACAGCGCCACATATTGGAAGGTTCTATGTAATAGCAGTATAGTGGAGGACAGCGCCACCTATTGGAATGTTCTATGTAATAGCAGTATAGTGGAGGATAGCGCCACCTATTGGAAGGTTCTATGTAATAGCAGTATAGTGGAGAACAGCGCCACCTATTGGAAGGTTCTATGTAATAGCAGTATAGTGGAGGACAGCGCCACCTATTGGAATGTTGTATGTAATAGCAGTATAGTGGAGGACAGCGCCACCTATTGGAAGGTTCTATGTAATAGCAGTATAGTGGAGGACAGCGCCACATATTGGAAGGTTCTATGTAATAGCAGTATAGTGGATGGGTCTATGTAATAGCAGTATAGTGGAGGACAGCGCCACCTATTGGAAGGTTCTATGTAATAGCAGTATAGTGGAGGACAGCGCCACCTATTGGAAGGTTCTATGTTATAGCAGTATAGTGGAGGACAGCGCCACCTATTGGAATGTTTTATGTAATAGCAGTATAGTGGAGGACAGCGCCACATATTGGAAGGTTCTATGTAATAGCAGTATAGTGGATGGGTCTGTGTAATAGCAGTATAGTGGAGGACAGCACCACCTATTGGAATGTTCTATGTAATAGCAGTATAGTGGAGGACAGCGCCACCTATTGGAAGGTTCTATGTAATAGCAGTATAGTGGAGGACAGCGCCACCTATTGGAAGGTTCTATGTAATAGCAGTATAGTGGAGGACAGCGCCACCTATTGGAATGTTTTATGTAATAGCAGTATAGTGGAGGACAGCGCCACCTATTGGAATGTTTTATGTAATAGCAGTATAGTGGAGGACAGCGCCACCTATTGGAAGGTTCTATGTAATAGCAGTATAGTGGAGGACAGCGCCACCTATTGGAAGGTTCTATGTAATAGCAGTATAGTGGAGGACAGCGCCACCTATTGGAAGGTTCTATGTAATAGCAGTATAGTGGAGGACAGCGCAACCTATTGGAAGGTTCTATGTAATAGCAGTATAGTGGAGAACAGCGCCACCTACTGGAGGGGTCTATGTAATAGCAATATAGTGGAGGACAGCGCCACCTATTGGAAGGTTCTATGTAATAGCAGTATAGTGGAGGACAGTGCCACCTATTGGAAGGTTCTATGTAATAGCAGTATAGTGGAGGACAGCGCCACCTATTGGAATGTTCTATGTAATAGCAGTATAGTGGAGGACAGCGCCACCTATTGGAAGGTTCTATGTAATAGCAGTATAGAGGAGAACAGCGCCACCTACTGGAGGGGTCTATGTAATAGCAGTATAGTGGAGGACAGCGCCACCTAATGGAATGTTCTATGTAATAGCAGTATAGTGGAGGACAACGCCACCTATTGGAAGGTTCTATGTAATAGCAGTATAGTGGAGGACAGCGCCACCTATTGGAAGGTTCTATGTAATAGCAGTATAGTGGATGGGTCTATGTAATAGCAGTATAGTGGAGGATAGCGCCACCTATTGGAAGGTTCTATGTAATAGCAGTACAGTGGAGAACAGCGCCACCTATTGGAAGGTTCTATATAATAGCAGTATAGTGGAGGACAGCGCCACCTATTGGAAGGTTCTATGTAATAGCAGTATAGTGGAGGACAGCGCCACCTATTGGTAGGTTCTATATAATAGCAGTATAGTGGAGGACAGCGCCACCTATTGGAAGGTTCTATGTAATAGCAGTATAGTGGAGGACAGCGCCATCTATTGGAATGTTCTATGTAATAGCAGTATAGTGGAGGACAGCACCACCTATTGGAAGGTTCTATGTAATAGCATTATAGTGGAGGACAGCGCCACCTATTGGAATGTTCTATGTAATAGCAGTATAGTGGAGGACAGCGCCACCTATTGGAAGGTTCTATGTAATAGCAGTATAGTGGAGGACAGCGCCACCTATTGGAAGGTTCTATGTAATAGCAGTATAGTTGAGGACAGCGCCACCTATTGGAATGTTCTATGTAATAGCAGTATAGTGGAGGACAGCGCCACATATTGGAAGGTTCTATGTAATAGCAGTATAGTGGATGGGTCTATGTAATAGCAGTATAGTGGAGGACAGCGCCACCTATTGGAAGGTTCTATGTATTAGCAGTATAGTGGAGGACAGCGCCACCTATTGGAAGGTTCTATGTAATAGCAGTATAGTGGAGGACAGCACCACCTATTGGAATGTTCTATGTAATAGCAGTATAGTGGAGGACAGCGCCACCTATTGGAATGTTCTATGTAATAGCAGTATAGTGGAGGACAGCGCCACATATTGGAAGGTTCTATGTAATAGCAGTATAGTGGAGGACAGCGCCACCTATGGGTAGGTTCTATATAATAGCAGTATAGTGGAGGACAGCGCCACCTATTGGAATGTTCTATGTAATAGCAGTAGAGTGGAGGACAGCGCCACCTATTGGAAGGTTCTATGTAATTGCAGTATAGTGGAGGACAGCGCCACCTATTGGAAGGTTCTATGTAATAGCAGTATAGTGGAGGACAGCACCACCTATTGGAAGGTTCTATGTAATAGCAGTATAGTGGAGGACAGCGCCACCTATTGGAAGGTTCTATGTAATAGCAGTATAGTGGAGAACAGCGCCACCTACTGGAGGGGTCTATGTAATAGCAGTATAGTGGAGGACAGCGCCACCTATTGGAAGGACCTATGTAATAGCAGTATAGTGGAGAACAGCGCCACCTATTGGAAGGTTCTATGTAATAGCAGTATAGTGGAGGACAGCACCACCTATTGGAAGGTTCTATATAATAGCAGTATAGTGGAGGACAGCGCCACCTATTGGAATGTTCTATGTAATAGCAGTATAGTGGAGGACAGCGCCACCTATTGGAAGGTTCTATGTAATAGCAGTAGAGTGGAGGACAGCGCCACCTATTGGAATGTTCTATGTAATAGCAGTATAGTGGAGGGCAGCGCCACCTATTGGAATGTTCTATGTAATAGCAGTATAGTGGAGGACAGCGCCACCTATTGGAATGTTCTATGTAATAGCAGTATAGTGGAGGGCAGCGCCACCTATTGGAAGGTTCTATGTAATAGCATTATAGTGGAGGACAGCGCCACCTATTGGAATGTTCTATGTAATAGCAGTATAGTGGAGGATAGCGCCACCTATTGGAAGGTTCTATGTAATAGCAGTACAGTGGAGAACAGCGCCACCTATTGGAAGGTTCTATGTAATAGCAGTATAGTGGAGGACAGCGCCACCTATTGGAAGGTTCTATGTAATAGCAGTATAGTGGAGGACAGCGCCACCTATTGGTAGGTTCTATATAATAGCAGTATAGTGGAGGACAGCGGCACCTATTGGAAGGTTCTATGTAATAGCAGTATAGTGGAGGACAGCGCCACCTATTGGAAGGTTCTATATAATAGCAGTATAGTGGAGGACAGCGCCACCTATTGGAAGGTTCTATGTAATAGCATTACAGTGAAGGACAGCGCCACCTATAGGAATGTTCTATGTAATAGCAGTATAGTGGAGGACAGCGCCACCTATTGGAAGGTTCTATGTAATAGCAGTATAGTGGAGGACAGCACCACCTATTGGAAGATTCTATGTAATAGCAGTATAGTGGAGGACAGCGCCACCTATTGGAATGTTCTATGTAATAGCAGTATAGTGGAGGACAGCGCCACCTATTGGAAGATTCTATGTAATAGCAGTACAGTGGAGAACAGCGCCACCTATTGGAAGGTTCTATATAATAGCAGTATAGTGGAGGACAGCGCCACCTATTGGAATGTTCTATGTAATAGCAGTATAGTGGAGGACAACGCCACCTATTGGAAGGTTCTATGTAATAGCAGTATAGTGGAGGACAGCGCCACCTATTGGAAGGTTCTATGTAATAGCAGTATAGTGGAGGACAGCGCCACCTATTGGAAGGTTCTATGTAATAGCAGTATAGTGGAGGACAGCGCCACCTATTGGAATGTTCTATGTAATAGCAGTATAGCGGAGGACAGCCCCACATATTGGAAGGTTCTATGTAATAGCAGTATAGTGGAGGACAGCGCCACCTATTGGAAGGTTCTATGTAATAGCAGTATAGTGGAGGACAGCGCCACCTATTGGAATGTTCTATGTAATAGCAGTATAGTGGAGGACAGCGCCACCTAATGGAATGTTCTATGTAATAGCAGTATAGTGGAGGACAACGCCCCCTATTGGAAGGTTCTATGTAATAGCAGTATAGTGGAGGACAGCGCCACCTATTGGAAGGTTCTATGTAATAGCAGTATAGTGGAGGACAGCGCCACCTATTGGAAGGTTCTATGTAATAGCAGTATAGTGGAGGACAGCGCCACCTATTGGAATGTTCTATGTAATAGCAGTATAGTGGAGGACAGCGCCACATATTGGAAGGTTCTATGTAATAGCAGTATAGTGGAGGACAGCGCCACCTATTGGAATGTTCTATGTAATAGCAGTATAGTGGAGGATAGCGCCACCTATTGGAAGGTTCTGTGTAATAGCAGTATAGTGGAGAACAGCGCCACCTATTGGAAGGTTCTATGTAATAGCAGTATAGTGGAGAACAGCGCCACCTATTGGAATGTTGTATGTAATAGCAGTATAGTGGAGGACAGCGCCACCTATTGGAAGGTTCTATGTAATAGCAGTATAGTGGAGGACAGTGCCACCTATTGGAATGTTCTATGTAATAGCAGTATAGTGGAGGACAGCGCCACATATTGGAAGGTTCTATGTAATAGCAGTATAGTGGAGGACAGCGCCACCTATTGGAATGTTCTTTGTAATAGCAGTATAGTGGAGGATAGCGCCACCTATTGGAAGGTTCTATGTAATAGCAGTATAGTGGAGAACAGCGCCACCTATTGGAAGGTTCTATGTAATAGCAGTATAGTGGAGGACAGCGCCACCTATTGGAATGTTGTATGTAATAGCAGTATAGTGGAGGACAGCGCCACCTATTGGAAGGTTCTATGTAATAGCATTATAGTGGAGCACAGCGCCACCTATTGGAATGTTCTATGTAATAGCAGTATAGTGGAGGATAGCGCCACCTATTGGAAGGTTCTATGTAATAGCAGTATAGTGGAGGACAGCGCCACCTATTGGAAGGTTCTATGTAATAGCAGTATAGAGGAGAACAGCGCCACCTACTGGAGGGGTCTATGTAATAGCAGTATAGTGGAGGACAGCGCCAACTAATGGAATGTTCTATGTAATAGCAGTATAGTGGAGGACAACGCCACCTATTGGAAGGTTCTATGTAATAGCAGTATAGTGGAGGACAGCGCCACCTATTGGAAGGTTCTATGTAATAGCAGTATAGTGGAGGACAGCGCCACCTATTGGAAGGTTCTATGTAATAGCAGTATAGTGGAGGACAGCGCCACCTATTGGAATGTTCTATGTAATAGCAGTATAGTGGAGGACAGCGCCACCTATTGGAAGGTTCTATGTAATAGCAGTATAGTGGAGGACAGCGCCACCTATTGGAATGTTCTATGTAATAGCAGTATAGTGGAGGACAGCGCCACATATTGGAAGGTTCTATGTAATAGCAGTATAGTGGAGGACAGCGCCACCTATTGGAATGTTCTATGTAATAGCAGTATAGTGGAGGATAGCGCCACCTATTGGAAGGTTCTATGTAATAGCAGTATAGTGGAGAACAGCGCCACCTATTGGAAGGTTCTATGTAATAGCAGTATAGTGGAGGACAGCGCCACCTATTGGAATGTTGTATGTAATAGCAGTATAGTGGAGGACAGCGCCACCTATTGGAAGGTTCTATGTAATAGCAGTATAGTGGAGGACAGCGCCACCTATTGTAATGTTCTATGTAATAGCAGTATAGTGGATGGGTCTATGTAATAGCAGTATAGTGGAGGACAGCGCCACATATTGGAAGGTTCTATGTAATAGCAGTATAGTGGATGGGTCTATGTAATAGCAGTATAGTGGAGGACAGCGCCACCTATTGGAAGGTTCTATGTAATAGCAGTATAGTGGAGGACAGCGCCACCTATTGGAAGGTTCTATGTTATAGCAGTATAGTGGAGGACAGCGCCACCTATTGGAATGTTCTATGTAATAGCAGTATAGTGGAGGACAGCGCCACCTATTGGAAGATTCTATGTAATAGCAGTACAGTGGAGAACAGCGCCACCTATTGGAAGGTTCTATATAATAGCAGTATAGTGGAGGACAGCGCCACCTATTGGAATGTTCTATGTAATAGCAGTATAGTGGAGGACAACGCCACCTATTGGAAGGTTCTATGTAATAGCAGTATAGTGGAGGACAGCGCCACCTATTGGAAGGTTCTATGTAATAGCAGTATAGTGGAGGACAGCGCCACCTATTGGAAGGTTCTATGTAATAGCAGTATAGTGGAGGACAGCGCCACCTATTGGAATGTTCTATGTAATAGCAGTATAGCGGAGGACAGCCCCACATATTGGAAGGTTCTATGTAATAGCAGTATAGTGGAGGACAGCGCCACCTATTGGAAGGTTCTATGTAATAGCAGTATAGTGGAGGACAGCGCCACCTATTGGAATGTTCTATGTAATAGCAGTATAGTGGAGGACAGCGCCACCTAATGGAATGTTCTATGTAATAGCAGTATAGTGGAGGACAACGCCCCCTATTGGAAGGTTCTATGTAATAGCAGTATAGTGGAGGACAGCGCCACCTATTGGAAGGTTCTATGTAATAGCAGTATAGTGGAGGACAGCGCCACCTATTGGAAGGTTCTATGTAATAGCAGTATAGTGGAGGACAGCGCCACCTATTGGAATGTTCTATGTAATAGCAGTATAGTGGAGGACAGCGCCACATATTGGAAGGTTCTATGTAATAGAAGTATAGTGGAGGACAGCGCCACCTATTGGAATGTTCTATGTAATAGCAGTATAGTGGAGGATAGCGCCACCTATTGGAAGGTTCTGTGTAATAGCAGTATAGTGGAGAACAGCGCCACCTATTGGAAGGTTCTATGTAATAGCAGTATAGTGGAGAACAGCGCCACCTATTGGAATGTTGTATGTAATAGCAGTATAGTGGAGGACAGCGCCACCTATTGGAAGGTTCTATGTAATAGCAGTATAGTGGAGGACAGTGCCACCTATTGGAATGTTCTATGTAATAGCAGTATAGTGGAGGACAGCGCCACATATTGGAAGGTTCTATGTAATAGCAGTATAGTGGAGGACAGCGCCACCTATTGGAATGTTCTATGTAATAGCAGTATAGTGGAGGATAGCGCCACCTATTGGAAGGTTCTATGTAATAGCAGTATAGTGGAGAACAGCGCCACCTATTGGAAGGTTCTATGTAATAGCAGTATAGTGGAGGACAGCGCCACCTATTGGAATGTTGTATGTAATAGCAGTATAGTGGAGGACAGCGCCACCTATTGGAAGGTTCTATGTAATAGCATTATAGTGGAGGACAGCGCCACCTATTGGAATGTTCTATGTAATAGCAGTATAGTGGAGGATAGCGCCACCTATTGGAAGGTTCTATGTAATAGCAGTATAGTGGAGGACAGCGCCACCTATTGGAAGGTTCTATGTAATAGCAGTATAGAGGAGAACAGCGCCACCTATTGGAAGGTTCTATGTAATAGCAGTATAGAGGAGAACAGCGCCACCTACTGGAGGGGTCTATGTAATAGCAGTATAGTGGAGGACAGCGCCAACTAATGGAATGTTCTATGTAATAGCAGTATAGTGGAGGACAACGCCACCTATTGGAAGGTTCTATGTAATAGCAGTATAGTGGAGGACAGCGCCACCTATTGGAAGGTTCTATGTAATAGCAGTATAGTGGAGGACAGCGCCACCTATTGGAAGGTTCTATGTAATAGCAGTATAGTGGAGGACAGCGCCACCTATTGGAATGTTCTATGTAATAGCAGTATAGTGGAGGACAGCGCCACCTATTGGAAGGTTCTATGTAATAGCAGTATAGTGGAGGACAGCGCCACCTATTGGAATGTTCTATGTAATAGCAGTATAGTGGAGGACAGCGCCACATATTGGAAGGTTCTATGTAATAGCAGTATAGTGGAGGACAGCGCCACCTATTGGAATGTTCTATGTAATAGCAGTATAGTGGAGGATAGCGCCACCTATTGGAAGGTTCTATGTAATAGCAGTATAGTGGAGAACAGCGCCACCTATTGGAAGGTTCTATGTAATAGCAGTATAGTGGAGGACAGCGCCACCTATTGGAATGTTGTATGTAATAGCAGTATAGTGGAGGACAGCGCCACCTATTGGAAGGTTCTATGTAATAGCAGTATAGTGGAGGACAGCGCCACCTATTGTAATGTTCTATGTAATAGCAGTATAGTGGATGGGTCTATGTAATAGCAGTATAGTGGAGGACAGCGCCACATATTGGAAGGTTCTATGTAATAGCAGTATAGTGGATGGGTCTATGTAATAGCAGTATAGTGGAGGACAGCGCCACCTATTGGAAGGTTCTATGTAATAGCAGTATAGTGGAGGACAGCGCCACCTATTGGAAGGTTCTATGTTATAGCAGTATAGTGGAGGACAGCGCCACCTATTGGAATGTTTTATGTAATAGCAGTATAGTGGAGGACAGCGCCACATATTGGAAGGTTCTATGTAATAGCAGTATAGTGGATGGGTCTGTGTAATAGCAGTATAGTGGAGGACAGCACCACCTATTGGAATGTTCTATGTAATAGCAGTATAGTGGAGGACAGCGCCACCTATTGGAAGGTTCTATGTAATAGCAGTATAGTGGAGGACAGCGCCACCTATTGGAAGGTTCTATGTAATAGCAGTATAGTGGAGGACAGCGCCACCTATTGGAATGTTTTATGTAATAGCAGTATAGTGGAGAACAGCGCCACCTATTGGAATGTTTTATGTAATAGCAGTATAGTGGAGGACAGCGCCACCTATTGGAAGGTTCTATGTAATAGCAGTATAGTGGAGGGCAGCGCCACCTATTGGAAGGTTCTATGTAATAGCAGTATAGTGGAGGACAGCGCCACCTATTGGAAGGTTCTATGTAATAGCAGTATAGTGGAGGACAGCGCAACCTATTGGAAGGTTCTATGTAATAGCAGTATAGTGGAGAACAGCGCCACCTACTGGAGGGGTCTATGTAATAGCAATATAGTGGAGGACAGCGCCACCTATTGGAAGGTTCTATGTAATAGCAGTATAGTGGAGGACAGTGCCACCTATTGGAAGGTTCTATGTAATAGCAGTATAGTGGAGGACAGCGCCACCTATTGGAATGTTCTATGTAATAGCAGTATAGTGGAGGACAGCGCCACCTATTGGAAGGTTCTATGTAATAGCAGTATAGAGGAGAACAGCGCCACCTACTGGAGGGGTCTATGTAATAGCAGTATAGTGGAGGACAGCGCCACCTAATGGAATGTTCTATGTAATAGCACTATAGTGGAGGACAACGCCACCTATTGGAAGGTTCTATGTAATAGCAGTATAGTGGAGGACAGCGCCACCTATTGGAAGGTTCTATGTAATAGCAGTATAGTGGATGGGTCTATGTAATAGCAGTATAGTGGAGGATAGCGCCACCTATTGGAAGGTTCTATGTAATAGCAGTACAGTGGAGAACAGCGCCACCTATTGGAAGGTTCTATATAATAGCAGTATAGTGGAGGACAGCGCCACCTATTGGAAGGTTCTATGTAATAGCAGTATAGTGGAGGACAGCGCCACCTATTGGTAGGTTCTATATAATAGCAGTATAGTGGAGGACAGCGCCACCTATTGGAAGGTTCTATGTAATAGCAGTATAGTGGAGGACAGCGCCATCTATTGGAATGTTCTATGTAATAGCAGTATAGTGGAGGACAGCACCACCTATTGGAAGGTTCTATGTAATAGCATTATAGTGGAGGACAGCGCCACCTATTGGAATGTTCTATGTAATAGCAGTATAGTGGAGGACAGCGCCACCTATTGGAAGGTTCTATGTAATAGCAGTATAGTGGAGGACAGCGCCACCTATTGGAAGGTTCTATGTAATAGCAGTATAGTTGAGGACAGCGCCACCTATTGGAATGTTCTATGTAATAGCAGTATAGTGGAGGACAGCGCCACATATTGGAAGGTTCTATGTAATAGCAGTATAGTGGATGGGTCTATGTAATAGCAGTATAGTGGAGGACAGCGCCACCTATTGGAAGGTTCTATGTATTAGCAGTATAGTGGAGGACAGCGCCACCTATTGGAAGGTTCTATGTAATAGCAGTATAGTGGAGGACAGCACCACCTATTGGAATGTTCTATGTAATAGCAGTATAGTGGAGGACAGCGCCACCTATTGGAATGTTCTATGTAATAGCAGTATAGTGGAGGACAGCGCCACATATTGGAAGGTTCTATGTAATAGCAGTATAGTGGAGGACAGCGCCACCTATGGGTAGGTTCTATATAATAGCAGTATAGTGGAGGACAGCGCCACCTATTGGAATGTTCTATGTAATAGCAGTAGAGTGGAGGACAGCGCCACCTATTGGAAGGTTCTATGTAATTGCAGTATAGTGGAGGACAGCGCCACCTATTGGAAGGTTCTATGTAATAGCAGTATAGTGGAGGACAGCGCCACCTATTGGAAGGTTCTATGTAATAGCAGTATAGTGGAGGACAGCGCCACCTATTGGAAGGTTCTATGTAATAGCAGTATAGTGGAGAACAGCGCCACCTACTGGAGGGGTCTATGTAATAGCAGTATAGTGGAGGACAGCGCACGGTTTTACTAAGGACAGAAGTTGTCAAACTAACCTAATCTGTTTTTATGAAGAGGTGAGCAGAAGTCTAGACAGAGGGGCCGCTGTGGATTTAGTGTTTTTGGACTTTGCAAAGGCATTTGACACTGTCCCCCATAGACGCCTAATGGGTAAATTAAGGACTATAGGTTTAGAAAATATAGTTTGTAATTGGATTGAGAATTGGCTCAAGGACCGTATCCAGAGGGTTGTGGTCAATGATTCCTTCTCTGAATGGTCCCCGGTTATAAGTGGTGTACCCCAGGGTTCAGTGCTGGGACCACTATTATTCAACTTATTTATTAATGATATAGAGGAAGGGATTAATAGCACTATTTCTATTTTTGCAGATGACACCAAGCTATGTAATATAGTTCAGACTATGGAAGATGTTCATGAATTACAGGCAGATTTAAACAAACTAAGTGTTTGGGCGTCCACTTGGCAAATGAAGTTTAATGTAGATAAATGTAAAGTTATGCATCTTGGTACCAACAACCTGCATGCATCATATGTCCTAGGGGGCGCTACACTGGCGGATTCACTTGTTGAGAAGGATCTGGGTGTACTTGTAAATCATAAACTCAATAACAGCATGCAGTGTCAATCAGCTGCTTCAAAGGCCAGCAGGATATTGTCGTGTATTAAAAGAGGCATGGACTCGCGGGACAGGGATGTAATAATGCCACTTTACAAAGCATTAGTGAGGCCTCATCTAGAATATGCAGTTCAGTTCTGGGCTCCAGTTCATAGAAAGGATGCCCTGGAGTTGGAAAAAATACAAAGAAGAGCAACGAAGCTAATAAGGGGCATGGAGAATTTAAGTTATGAGGAAAGATTGAAAGAATTAAACCTATTTAGCCTTGAAAAAAGACGACTAAGGGGGGACATGATTAACTTATATAAATATATTAATGGCACATACAAAAAATATGGTGAAATCCTGTTCCTTGTAAAACCCCCTCAAAAAACAAGGGGGCACTCCCTCCGTCTGGAGAAAAAAAGGTTCAAGCTGCAGAGGCGACAAGGCTTCTTTACAGTGAGAACTGTGAATTTATGGAATAGCCTACCGCAGGAGCTGGTCACAGCAGGGACAGTAGATGGCTTTAAAAAAGGGTTAGATAATTTCCTAGAACAAAAAAATATTAGCTCCTATGTGTAGAAATTTTTCCTTCCCTTTTCCCTTCCCTTGGTTGAACTTGATGGACATGTGTCTTTTTTCAGCCGTACTAACTATGTAACTATGTAACTATGTAACCTATTGGAAGGACCTATGTAATAGCAGTATAGTGGAGAACAGCGCCACCTATTGGAAGGTTCTATGTAATAGCAGTATAGTGGAGGACAGCACCACCTATTGGAAGGTTCTATATAATAGCAGTATAGTGGAGGACAGCGCCACCTATTGGAATGTTCTATGTAATAGCAGTATAGTGGAGGACAGCGCCACCTATTGGAAGGTTCTATGTAATAGCAGTAGAGTGGAGGACAGCGCCACCTATTGGAATGTTCTATGTAATAGCAGTATAGTGGAGGGCAGCGCCACCTATTGGAATGTTCTATGTAATAGCAGTATAGTGGAGGACAGCGCCACCTATTGGAATGTTCTATGTAATAGCAGTATAGTGGAGGGCAGCGCCACCTATTGGAAGGTTCTATGTAATAGCATTATAGTGGAGGACAGCGCCACCTATTGGAATGTTCTATGTAATAGCAGTATAGTGGAGGATAGCGCCACCTATTGGAAGGTTCTATGTAATAGCAGTACAGTGGAGAACAGCGCCACCTATTGGAAGGTTCTATGTAATAGCAGTATAGTGGAGGACAGCGCCACCTATTGGAAGGTTCTATGTAATAGCAGTATAGTGGAGGACAGCGCCACCTATTGGTAGGTTCTATATAATAGCAGTATAGTGGAGGACAGCGGCACCTATTGGAAGGTTCTATGTAATAGCAGTATAGTGGAGGACAGCGCCACCTATTGGAAGGTTCTATATAATAGCAGTATAGTGGAGGACAGCGCCACCTATTGGAAGGTTCTATGTAATAGCATTACAGTGAAGGACAGCGCCACCTATAGGAATGTTCTATGTAATAGCAGTATAGTGGAGGACAGCGCCACCTATTGGAAGGTTCTATGTAATAGCAGTATAGTGGAGGACAGCACCACCTATTGGAAGATTCTATGTAATAGCAGTATAGTGGAGGACAGCGCCACCTATTGGAATGTTCTATGTAATAGCAGTATAGTGGAGGACAGCGCCACCTATTGGAAGATTCTATGTAATAGCAGTACAGTGGAGAACAGCGCCACCTATTGGAAGGTTCTATATAATAGCAGTATAGTGGAGGACAGCGCCACCTATTGGAATGTTCTATGTAATAGCAGTATAGTGGAGGACAGCGCCACCGATTGGAATGTTCTATGTAATAGCAGTATAGTGGAGGGCAGCGCCACCTATTGGAAGGTTCTATGTAATAGCATTATAGTGGAGGACAGCGCCACCTATTGGAATGTTCTATGTAATAGCAGTATAGTGGAGGACAGCGCCACCTATTGGAAGGTTCTATGTAATAGCAGTATAGTGGAGGACAGCGCCACCTATTGGAAGGTTCTATATAATAGCAGTATAGTGGAGGACAGCGCCACCTATTGGAATGTTCTATGTAATAGCAGTATAGAGGAGAACAGCGCCACCTACTGGAGGGGTCTATGTAATAGCAGTATAGTGGAGGACAGCGCCACCTAATGGAATGTTCTATGTAATAGCAGTATAGTGGAGGACAACGCCACCTATTGGAAGGTTCTATGTAATAGCAGTATAGTGGAGGACAGCGCCACCTATTGGAAGGTTCTATGTAATAGCAGTATAGTGGAGGACAGCGCCACCTATTGGAAGGTTCTATGTAATAGCAGTATAGTGGAGGACAGCGCCACCTATTGGAATGTTCTATGTAATAGCAGTATAGTGGAGGACAGCGCCACATATTGGAAGGTTCTATGTAATAGCAGTATAGTGGAGGACAGCGCCACCTATTGGAATGTTCTATGTAATAGCAGTATAGTGGAGGATAGCGCCACCTATTGGAAGGTTCTATGTAATAGCAGTATAGTGGAGAACAGCGCCACCTATTGGAAGGTTCTATGTAATAGCAGTATAGTGGAGGACAGCGCCACCTATTGGAATGTTGTATGTAATAGCAGTATAGTGGAGGACAGCGCCACCTATTGGAAGGTTCTATGTAATAGCAGTATAGTGGAGGACAGCGCCACCTATTGTAATGTTCTATGTAATAGCAGTATAGTGGATGGGTCTATGTAATAGCAGTATAGTGGAGGACAGCGCCACATATTGGAAGGTTCTATGTATTAGCAGTATAGTGGAGGACAGCGCCACCTATTGGAAGGTTCTATGTAATAGCAGTATAGTGGAGGACAGCGCCACCTATTGGAAGGTTCTATGTTATAGCAGTATAGTGGAGGACAGCGCCACCTATTGGAATGTTTTATGTAATAGCAGTATAGTGGAGGACAGCGCCACATATTGGAAGGTTCTATGTAATAGCAGTATAGTGGATGGGTCTGTGTAATAGCAGTATAGTGGAGGACAGCACCACCTATTGGAATGTTCTATGTAATAGCAGTATAGTGGAGGACAGCGCCACCTATTGGAAGGTTCTATGTAATAGCAGTATAGTGGAGGACAGCGCCACCTATTGGAAGGTTCTATGTAATAGCAGTATAGTGGAGGACAGCGCCACCTATTGGAATGTTTGATGTAATAGCAGTATAGTGGAGGACAGCGCCACCTATTGGAAGGTTCTATGTAATAGCAGTATAGTGGAGGACAGCGCCACCTATTGGAAGGTTCTATGTAATAGCAGTATAGTGGAGGACAGCGCCACCTATTGGAAGGTTCTATGTAATAGCAGTATAGTGGAGGACAGCGCAACCTATTGGAAGGTTCTATGTAATAGCAGTATAGTGGAGAACAGCGCCACCTACTGGAGGGGTCTATGTAATAGCAATATAGTGGAGGACAGCGCCACCTATTGGAAGGTTCTATGTAATAGCAGTATAGTGGAGGACAGTGCCACCTATTGGAAGGTTCTATGTAATAGCAGTATAGTGGAGGACAGCGCCACCTATTGGAATGTTCTATGTAATAGCAGTTTAGCGGAGGACAGCCCCACATATTGGAAGGTTCTATGTAATAGCAGTATAGTGGAGGACAGCGCCACCTATTGGAAGGTTCTATGTAATAGCAGTATAGAGGAGAACAGCGCCACCTACTGGAGGGGTCTATGTAATAGCAGTATAGTGGAGGACAGCGCCACCTAATGGAATGTTCTATGTAATAGCAGTATAGTGGAGGACAACGCCACCTATTGGAAGGTTCTATGTAATAGCAGTATAGTGGAGGACAGCGCCACCTATTGGAAGGTTCTATGTAATAGCAGTATAGTGGATGCGTCTATGTAATAGCAGTATAGTGGAGGATAGCGCCACCTATTGGAAGGTTCTATGTAATAGCAGTACAGTGGAGAACAGCGCCACCTATTGGAAGGTTCTATATAATAGCAGTATAGTGGAGGACAGCGCCACCTATTGGAAGGTTCTATGTAATAGCAGTATAGTGGAGGACAGCGCCACCTATTGGTAGGTTCTATATAATAGCAGTATAGTGGAGGACAGCGCCACCTATTGGAAGGTTCTATGTAATAGCAGTACAGTGGAGAACAGCGCCACCTATTGGAAGGTTCTATGTAATAGCAGTATAGTGGAGGACAGCGCCACCTATTGGAAGGTTCTATGTAATAGCAGTATAGTGGAGGACAGCGCCACCTATTGGAAGGTTCTATGTAATAGCAGTATAGTGGAGGACAGCGCAACCTATTGGAAGGTTCTATGTAATAGCAGTATAGTGGAGAACAGCGCCACCTACTGGAGGGGTCTATGTAATAGCAATATAGTGGAGGACAGCGCCACCTATTGGAAGGTTCTATGTAATAGCAGTATAGTGGAGGACAGTGCCACCTATTGGAAGGTTCTATGTAATAGCAGTATAGTGGAGGACAGCGCCACCTATTGGAATGTTCTATGTAATAGCAGTATAGTGGAGGACAGCGCCACCTATTGGAAGGTTCTATGTAATAGCAGTATAGTGGAGGACAGCGCCACCTATTGGAAGGTTCTATGTAATAGCAGTATAGTTGAGGACAGCGCCACCTATTGGAATGTTCTATGTAATAGCAGTATAGTGGAGGACAGCGCCACATATTGGAAGGTTCTATGTAATAGCAGTATAGTGGATGGGTCTATGTAATAGCAGTATAGTGGAGGACAGCGCCACCTATTGGAAGGTTCTATGTATTAGCAGTATAGTGGAGGACAGCGCCACCTATTGGAAGGTTCTATGTAATAGCAGTATAGTGGAGGACAGCACCACCTATTGGAATGTTCTATGTAATAGCAGTATAGTGGAGGACAGCGCCACCTATTGGAATGTTCTATGTAATAGCAGTATAGTGGAGGACAGCGCCACATATTGGAAGGTTCTATGTAATAGCAGTATAGTGGAGGACAGCGCCACCTATGGGTAGGTTCTATATAATAGCAGTATAGTGGAGGACAGCGCCACCTATTGGAATGTTCTATGTAATAGCAGTAGAGTGGAGGACAGCGCCACCTATTGGAAGGTTCTATGTAATTGCAGTATAGTGGAGGACAGCGCCACCTATTGGAAGGTTCTATGTAATAGCAGTATAGTGGAGGACAGCGCCACCTATTGGAAGGTTCTATGTAATAGCAGTATAGTGGAGGACAGCGCCACCTATTGGAAGGTTCTATGTAATAGCAGTATAGTGGAGAACAGCGCCACCTACTGGAGGGGTCTATGTAATAGCAGTATAGTGGAGGACAGCGCCACCTATTGGAAGGACCTATGTAATAGCAGTATAGTGGAGAACAGCGCCACCTATTGGAAGGTTCTATGTAATAGCAGTATAGTGGAGGACAGCACCACCTATTGGAAGGTTCTATATAATAGCAGTATAGTGGAGGACAGCGCCACCTATTGGAATGTTCTATGTAATAGCAGTATAGTGGAGGACAGCGCCACCTATTGGAAGGTTCTATGTAATAGCAGTAGAGTGGAGGACAGCGCCACCTATTGGAATGTTCTATGTAATAGCAGTATAGTGGAGGGCAGCGCCACCTATTGGAATGTTCTATGTAATAGCAGTATAGTGGAGGACAGCGCCACCTATTGGAATGTTCTATGTAATAGCAGTATAGTGGAGGGCAGCGCCACCTATTGGAAGGTTCTATGTAATAGCATTATAGTGGAGGACAGCGCCACCTATTGGAATGTTCTATGTAATAGCAGTATAGTGGAGGATAGCGCCACCTATTGGAAGGTTCTATGTAATAGCAGTACAGTGGAGAACAGCGCCACCTATTGGAAGGTTCTATGTAATAGCAGTATAGTGGAGGACAGCGCCACCTATTGGAAGGTTCTATGTAATAGCAGTATAGTGGAGGACAGCGCCACCTATTGGTAGGTTCTATATAATAGCAGTATAGTGGAGGACAGCGGCACCTATTGGAAGGTTCTATGTAATAGCAGTATAGTGGAGGACAGCGCCACCTATTGGAAGGTTCTATATAATAGCAGTATAGTGGAGGACAGCGCCACCTATTGGAAGGTTCTATGTAATAGCATTACAGTGAAGGACAGCGCCACCTATAGGAATGTTCTATGTAATAGCAGTATAGTGGAGGACAGCGCCACCTATTGGAAGGTTCTATGTAATAGGAGTATAGTGGAGGACAGCACCACCTATTGGAAGATTCTATGTAATAGCAGTATAGTGGAGGACAGCGCCACCTATTGGAATGTTCTATGTAATAGCAGTATAGTGGAGGACAGCGCCACCTATTGGAAGATTCTATGTAATAGCAGTACAGTGGAGAACAGCGCCACCTATTGGAAGGTTCTATATAATAGCAGTATAGTGGAGGACAGCGCCACCTATTGGAATGTTCTATGTAATAGCAGTATAGTGGAGGGCAGCGCCACCTATTGGAAGGTTCTATGTAATAGCATTATAGTGGAGGACAGCGCCACCTATTGGAATGTTCTATGTAATAGCAGTATAGTGGAGGACAGCGCCACCTATTGGAAGGTTCTATGTAATAGCAGTATAGTGGAGGACAGCGCCACCTATTGGAAGGTTCTATGTAATAGCAGTATAGTGGAGGACAGCGCCACCTATTGGAATGTTCTATGTAATAGCAGTATAGTGGAGGATAGCGCCACCTATTGGAAGGTTCTATGTAATAGCAGTACAGTGGAGAACAGCGCCACCTATTGGAAGGTTCTATGTAATAGCAGTATAGTGGATGGGTCTATGTAATAGCAGTATAGAGGAGAACAGCGCCACCTACTGGAGGGGTCTATGTAATAGCAGTATAGTGGAGGACAGCGCCACCTAATGGAATGTTCTATGTAATAGCAGTATAGTGGAGGACAACGCCACCTATTGGAAGGTTCTATGTAATAGCAGTATAGTGGAGGACAGCGCCACCTATTGGAAGGTTCTATGTAATAGCAGTATAGTGGAGGACAGCGCCACCTATTGGAAGGTTCTATGTAATAGCAGTATAGTGGAGGACAGCGCCACCTATTGGAATGTTCTATGTAATAGCAGTATAGTGGAGGACAGCGCCACATATTGGAAGGTTCTATGTAATAGCAGTATAGTGGAGGACAGCGCCACCTATTGGAATGTTCTATGTAATAGCAGTATAGTGGAGGATAGCGCCACCTATTGGAAGGTTCTATGTAATAGCAGTATAGTGGAGAACAGCGCCACCTATTGGAAGGTTCTATGTAATAGCAGTATAGTGGAGGACAGCGCCACCTATTGGAATGTTGTATGTAATAGCAGTATAGTGGAGGACAGCGCCACCTATTGGAAGGTTCTATGTAATAGCAGTATAGTGGAGGACAGCGCCACCTATTGTAATGTTCTATGTAATAGCAGTATAGTGGATGGGTCTATGTAATAGCAGTATAGTGGAGGACAGCGCCACATATTGGAAGGTTCTATGTAATAGCAGTATAGTGGATGGGTCTATGTAATAGCAGTATAGTGGAGGACAGCGCCACCTATTGGAAGGTTCTATGTATTAGCAGTATAGTGGAGGACAGCGCCACCTATTGGAAGGTTCTATGTAATAGCAGTATAGTGGAGGACAGCGCCACCTATTGGAAGGTTCTATGTTATAGCAGTATAGTGGAGGACAGCGCCACCTATTGGAGTGTTTTATGTAATAGCAGTATAGTGGAGGACAGCGCCACATATTGGAAGGTTCTATGTAATAGCAGTATAGTGGATGGGTCTGTGTAATAGCAGTATAGTGGAGGACAGCACCACCTATTGGAATGTTCTATGTAATAGCAGTATAGTGGAGGACAGCGCCACCTATTGGAAGGTTCTATGTAATAGCAGTATAGTGGAGGACAGCGCCACCTATTGGAAGGTTCTATGTAATAGCAGTATAGTGGAGGACAGCGCCACCTATTGGAATGTTTTATGTAATAGCAGTATAGTGGAGGACAGCGCCACCTATTGGAAGGTTCTATGTAATAGCAGTATAGTGGAGGACAGCGCCACCTATTGGAAGGTTCTATGTAATAGCAGTATAGTGGAGGACAGCGCCACCTATTGGAAGGTTCTATGTAATAGCAGTATAGTGGAGGACAGCGCAACCTATTGGAAGGTTCTATGTAATAGCAGTATAGTGGAGAACAGCGCCACCTACTGGAGGGGTCTATGTAATAGCAATATAGTGGAGGACAGCGCCACCTATTGGAAGGTTCTATGTAATAGCAGTATAGTGGAGGACAGTGCCACCTATTGGAAGGTTCTATGTAATAGCAGTATAGTGGAGGACAGCGCCACCTATTGGAATGTTCTATGTAATAGCAGTTTAGCGGAGGACAGCCCCACATATTGGAAGGTTCTATGTAATAGCAGTATAGTGGAGGACAGCGCCACCTATTGGAAGGTTCTATGTAATAGCAGTATAGAGGAGAACAACGCCACCTACTGGAGGGGTCTATGTAATAGCAGTATAGTGGAGGACAGCGCCACCTAATGGAATGTTCTATGTAATAGCAGTATAGTGGAGGACAACGCCACCTATTGGAAGGTTCTATGTAATAGCAGTATAGTGGAGGACAGCGCCACCTATTGGAAGGTTCTATGTAATAGCAGTATAGTGGATGCGTCTATGTAATAGCAGTATAGTGGAGGATAGCGCCACCTATTGGAAGGTTCTATGTAATAGCAGTACAGTGGAGAACAGCGCCACCTATTGGAAGGTTCTATATAATAGCAGTATAGTGGAGGACAGCGCCACCTATTGGAAGGTTCTATGTAATAGCAGTATAGTGGAGGACAGCGCCACCTATTGGTAGGTTCTATATAATAGCAGTATAGTGGAGGACAGCGCCACCTATTGGAAGGTTCTATGTAATAGCAGTACAGTGGAGAACAGCGCCACCTATTGGAAGGTTCTATGTAATAGCAGTATAGTGGAGGACAGCGCCACCTATTGGAAGGTTCTATGTAATAGCAGTATAGTGGAGGACAGCGCCATCTATTGGAATGTTCTATGTAATAGCAGTATAGTGGAGGACAGCGCCACCTATTGGAAGGTTCTATGTAATAGCATTATAGTGGAGGACAGCGCCACCTATTGGAATGTTCTATGTAATAGCAGTATAGTGGAGGACAGCGCCACCTATTGAAGGTTCTATGTAATAGCAGTATAGTGGAGGACAGCGCCACCTATTGGAAGGTTCTATGTAATAGCAGTATAGTTGAGGACAGCGCCACCTATTGGAATGTTCTATGTAATAGCATGTAATAGCAGTATAGTGGATGGGTCTATGTAATAGCAGTATAGTGGAGGACAGCACCACCTATTGGAATGTTCTATGTAATAGCAGTGTAGTGGAGGACAGCGCCACCTATTGGAATGTTCTATGTAATAGCAGTATAGTGGAGGACAGCGCCACATATTGGAAGGTTCTATGTAATAGCAGTATAGTGGAGGACAGCGCCACCTATTGTAATGTTCTATGTCATAGCAGTTTAGTGGAGGATAGCGCCACCTATTGGAAGGTTCTATGTAACAGCAGTACAGTGGAGAACAGCGCCACCTATTGGAAGGTTCTATGTAATAGCAGTATAGTGGAGGACAGCGCCACCTATTGGAAGGTTCTATGTAATAGCAGTATAGTGGAGGACAGCACCACCTATTGGAATGTTCTATGTAATAGCAGTATAGTGGAGGACAGCGCCACCTATTGGAAGGTTCTATGTAATAGCAGTATAGTGGAGGACAGCGCCACCTATTGGAAGGTTCTATGTAATAGCAGTATAGTGGAGGACAGCGCCACCTATTGGAATGTTCTATGTAATAGCAGTATAGTGGAGGACAGCGCCACCTATGGGTAGGTTCTATATAATAGCAGTATAGTGGAGGACAGCGCCACCTATTGGAATGTTCTATGTAATAGCAGTAGAGTGGAGGACAGCGCCACCTATTGGAAGGTTCTATGTAATTGCAGTATAGTGGAGGACAGCGCCACCTATTGGAAGGTTCTATGTAATAGCAGTATAGTGGAGGACAGCGCCACCTATTGGAAGGTTCTATGTAATAGCAGTATAGTGGAGGACAGCGCCACCTATTGGAAGGTTCTATGTAATAGCAGTATAGTGGAGAACAGCGCCACCTACTGGAGGGGTCTATGTAATAGCAGTATAGTGGAGGACAGCGCCACCTATTGGAAGGACCTATGTAATAGCAGTATAGTGGAGAACAGCGCCACCTATTGGAAGGGTTCTATGTAATAGCAGTATAGTGGAGGACAGCGCCACCTATTGGAATGTTCTATGTAATAGCAGTATAGTGGAGGACAGCGCCACCTATTGGAAGGTTCTATGTAATAGCAGTAGAGTGGAGGACAGCGCCACCTATTGGAATGTTCTATGTTAATAGCAGTATAGTGGAGGACAGCGCCACCTATTGGAATGTTCTATGTAATAGCAGTATAGTGGAGGGCAGCGCCACCTATTGGAAGGTTCTATGTAATAGCATTATAGTGGAGGACAGCGCCACCTATTGGAATGTTCTATGTAATAGCAGTATAGTGGAGGATAGCGCCACCTATTGGAAGGTTCTATGTAATAGCAGTACAGTGGAGAACAGCGCCACCTATTGGAAGGTTCTATGTAATAGCAGTATAGTGGAGGACAGCGCCACCTATTGGAAGGTTCTATGTAATAGCAGTATAGTGGAGGACAGCGCCACCTATTGGTAGGTTCTATATAATAGCAGTATAGTGGAGGACAGCGGCACCTATTGGAAGGTTCTATGTAATAGCAGTATAGTGGAGGACAGCGCCACCTATTGGAAGGTTCTATATAATAGCAGTATAGTGGAGGACAGCGCCACCTATTGGAAGGTTCTATGTAATAGCATTACAGTGAAGGACAGCGCCACCTATAGGAATGTTCTATGTAATAGCAGTATAGTGGAGGACAGCGCCACCTATTGGAAGGTTCTATGTAATAGCAGTATAGTGGAGGACAGCACCACATATTGGAAGATTCTATGTAATAGCAGTATAGTGGAGGACAGCGCCACCTATTGGAATGTTCTATGTAATAGCAGTATAGTGGAGGACAGCGCCACCTATTGGAAGATTCTATGTAATAGCAGTACAGTGGAGAACAGCGCCACCTATTGGAAGGTTCTATATAATAGCAGTATAGTGGAGGACAGTGCCACCTATTGGAATGTTCTATGTAATAGCAGTATAGTGGAGGACAGCGCCACCTATTGGAATGTTCTATGTAATAGCAGTATAGTGGAGGGCATCGCCACCTATTGGAAGGTTCTATGTAATAGCATTATAGTGGAGGACAGCGCCACCTATTGGAATGTTCTATGTAATAGCAGTATAGTGGAGGACAGCGCCACCTATTGGAAGGTTCTATGTAATAGCAGTATAGTGGAGGACAGCGCCACCTATTGGAAGGTTCTATGTAATAGCAGTATAGTGGAGGACAGCGCCACCTATTGGAATGTTCTATGTAATAGCAGTATAGTGGAGGATAGCGCCACCTATTGGAAGGTTCTATGTAATAGCAGTACAGTGGAGAACAGCGCCACCTATTGGAAGGTTCTATGTAATAGCAGTATAGTGGATGGGTCTATGTAATAGCAGTATAGTGGAGGACAGCGCCACCTATTGGAAGATTCTATGTATTAGCAGTATAGTGGAGGACAGCGCCACCTATTGGAAGGTTCTATGTAATAGCAGTATAGTGGAGGACAGCACCACCTATTGGAAGGTTCTATGTAATAGCAGTATAGTGGAGAACAGCGCCACCTACTGGAGGGGTCTATGTAATAGCAGTATAGTGGAGGACAGCGCCACCTACTGGAGGGGTCTATGTAATAGCAGTACAGTGGAGAACAGCGCCACTATTGGAAGGTTCTATATAATAGCAGTATAGTGGAGGACAGCGCCACCTATTGGAATGTTCTATGTAATAGCAGTATAGTGGAGGACAGCGCCACCTATTGGAATGTTCTATGTAATAGCAGTATAGTGGAGGACAGCGCAACATATTGGAAGGTTCTATGTAATAGCAGTATAGTGGAGGACAGCACCACCTATTGGAAGGTTCTATATAATAGCAGTATAGTGGAGGACAGCGCCACCTACTGGAGGGGTCTATGTAATAGCAATATAGTGGAGGACAGCGCCACCTATTGGAATGTTCTATGTAATAGCAGTATAGCGGAGGACAGCCCCAAATATTGGAAGGTTCTATGTAATAGCAGTATAGTGGAGGACAGTGCCACCTATTGGAAGGTTCTATGTAATAGCAGTATAGTGGAGGACAGCGCCACCTATTGGAAGGGTCTATGTAATAGCAGTATAGTGGAGGACAGCGCCACCTATTGGAATGTTCTATGTAATAGCAGTATAGTGGAGGACAGCGCCACATATTGGAAGGTTCTATGTAATAGCAGTATAGTGGATGGGTCTATGTAATAGCAGTGTAGTGGAGGACAGCGCCACCTATTGGAAGGTTCTATGTATTAGCAGTATAGTGGAGGACAGCGCCACCTATTGGAAGGTTCTATGTAATAGCAGTATAGTGGAGGACAGCGCCACCTATTGGAATGTTCTATGTAATAGCAGTATAGTGGAGGACAGCGCCACCTATTGGAAGGTTCTATGTAATAGCAGTATAGTGGAGGACAGCACCACCTATTGGAAGGTTCTATGTAATAGCAGTATAGTGGAGGACAGCGCCACCTATTGGAATGTTCTATGTAATAGCAGTATAGTGGAGGACAGCGCCACATATTGGAATGTTCTATGTAATAGCAGTATAGTGGAGGACAGCGCCACCTATTGGAATGTTCTATGTAATAGCAGTATAGTGGAGGACAGCGCCACCTATTGGAATGTTCTATGTAATAGCAGTATAGTGGAGGACAGCGCCACCTATTGGAAGGTTCTATGTAATAGCAGTATAGTGGAGGACAGCGCCACCTATTGGAAGGTTCTATGTAATAGCAGTATAGTGGAGGACAGCGCCACCTATTGGAATGTTCTATGTCATAGCAGTATAGTGGAGGATAGCGCCACCTATTGGAAGGTTCTATGCAATAGCAGTACAGTGGAGAACAGCGCCACCTATTGGAATGTTCTATGTAATAGCAGTATAGTGGAGGACAGCGCCACCTATTGGAAGGTTCTATGTAATAGCAGTATAGTGGAGGACAGCGCCACCTATTGGAAGGTTCTATGTAATAGCATTATAGTGGAGGACAGGGCCACCTATTGGAATGTTCTATGTAATAGCAGTATAGTGGAGGACAGCGCCACCTATTGGAAGGTTCTATGTAATAGCAGTATAGTGGAGGACAGCGCCACCTATTGGAAGGTTCTATGTAATAGCAGTATAGTGGAGGACAGCGCCACCTATTGGAATGTTCTATGTAATAGCAGTATAGTGGAGGATAGCGCCACCTATTGGAAGGTTCTATGTATTAGCAGTACAGTGGAGAACAGCGCCACCTATTGGAAGGTTCTATGTAATAGCAGTATAGTGGAGGACAGCGCCACCTATGGGTAGGTTCTATGTAATAGCAGTATAGTGGAGGACAGCGCCACCTATGGGTAGGTTCTATATAATAGCAGTATAGTGGAGGACAGCGCACCTATTGGAATGTTCTATGTAATAGCAGTATAGTGGAGGACAGCGCCACCTATTGGAAGGTTCCATGTAATAGCAGTATAGTGGAGGACAGCGCCACCTATTGGAATGTTCTATGTAATAGCAGTATAGTGGAGGACAGCGCCACATATTGGAAGGTTCTATGTAATAGCAGTATAGTGGAGGATAGCGCCACCTATTGGAAGGTTCTATGTATTAGCAGTACAGTGGAGAACAGCGCCACCTATTGGAAGGTTCTATGTAATAGCAGTATAGTGGAGGACAGCGCCACCTATGGGTAGGTTCTATGTAATAGCAGTATAGTGGAGGACAGCGCCACCTATGGGTAGGTTCTATATAATAGCAGTATAGTGGAGGACAGCGCCACCTATTGGAATGTTCTATGTAATAGCAGTATAGTGGAGGACAGCGCCACCTATTGGAAGGTTCCATGTAATAGCAGTATAGTGGAGGACAGCACCACCTATTGGAATGTTCTATGTAATAGCAGTATAGTGGAGGACAGCGCCACCTACTGGAGGGGTCTATGTAATAGCAATATAGTGGAGGACAGCGCCACCTATTGGAAGGTTCTATGTAATAGCAGTATAGTGGAGGACAGTGCCACCTATTGGAAGGTTCTATGTAATAGCAGTATAGTGGAGGACAGCGCCACCTATTGGAAGGTTCTATGTAATAGCAGTATAGAGGAGAACAGCGCCACCTACTGGAGGGGTCTATGTAATAGCAGTATAGTGGAGGACAGCGCCACCTAATGGAATGTTCTATGTAATAGCAGTATAGTGGAGGACAACGCCACCTATTGGAAGGTTCTATGTAATAGCAGTATAGTGGAGGACAGCGCCACCTATTGGAAGGTTCTATGTAATAGCAGTATAGTGGAGGACAGCGCCACCTATTGGAAGGTTCTATGTAATAGCAGTATAGTGGAGGACAGCGCCACCTATTGGAATGTTCTATGTAATAGCAGTATAGTGAGGACAGCGCCACCTATTGGAAGGTTCTATGTAATAGCAGTATAGTGGAGGACAGCGCCACCTATTGGAATGTTCTATGTAATAGCAGTATAGTGGAGGACAGCGCCACATATTGGAAGGTTCTATGTAATAGCAGTATAGTGGAGGACAGCGCCACCTATTGGAATGTTCTATGTAATAGCAGTATAGTGGAGGATAGCTGCCCCCTATTGGAAGGTCTATGTAATAGCAGTATAGTGGAGAACAGCGCCACCTATTGGAAGGTTCTATGTAATAGCAGTATAGTGGAGGACAGCGCCACCTATTGGAATGTTGTATGTAATAGCAGTATAGTGGAGGACAGCGCCACCTATTGGAAGGTTCTATGTAATAGCAGTATAGTGGAGGACAGCGCCACCTATTGTACTGTTCTATGTAATAGCAGTATAGTGGATGGGTCTATGTAATAGCAGTATAGTGGAGGACAGCGCCACATATTGGAAGGTTCTATGTAATAGCAGTATAGTGGATGGGTCTATGTAATAGCAGTATAGTGGAGGACAGCGCCACCTATTGGAAGGTTCTATGTAATAGCAGTATAGTGGAGGACAGCGCCACCTTTGGAAGGTTCTATGTTATAGCAGTATAGTGGAGGACAGCGCCACCTATTGGAATGTTTTATGTAATAGCAGTATAGTGGAGGACAGCGCCACATATTGGAAGGTTCTATGTAATAGCAGTATAGTGGATGGTCTGTGTAATAGCAGTATAGTGAGGACAGCACCACCTATTGAATGTTCTATGTAATAGCAGTATAGTGGAGGACAGCGCCACCTATTGGAAGGTTCTATGTAATAGCAGTATAGTGGAGGACAGCGCCACCTATTGGAAGGTTCTATGTAATAGCAGTATAGTGGAGGACAGCGCCACCTATTGGAATGTTCTATGTAATAGCAGTATAGTGGAGGACAGCGCCACCTATTGGAAGGTTCTATGTAATAGCAGTATAGTGGAGGACAGCGCCACCTATTGGAATGTTCTATGTAATAGCAGTATAGTGGAGGACAGCGCCACCTATTGGAAGGTTCTATGTAATAGCAGTATAGTGGAGGACAGCGCCACCTATTGGAATGTTCTATGTAATAGCAGTATAGTGGAGGATAGTGCCACCT